>NW_006239365.1:284910-317541 GCF_000226075.1 Solanum tuberosum
TCGGGAAATAAGGCTTTTAGATTAAATTTAACTACATTATTGAACTTTAGTCAAGTATTTCTTGATTTTATGTTTTTTGTTTTTAGTTTTGTTTTCTACAGGTTTCAACTCTAGTGTTTGCCAAGTACACGAAGTCGATGTGAATTCTTGACCCCCTACGATCCTGAATTGAGAAAAACTTTGAGGAAAATGGCCTAATCAAGGAGATGGAATCTGAGTAACTAAGATGTCTGTGTCGCGCCGCGACGTTAAATTAAGTGCTTATTGGGAGACAACCCAATTAATAGTGTAACTTCTTATTTTATTTTTATTTTATTAGTGTGACTTTTTTTTATCTTGTTTTTGCAGATTAGGGAAGTCTAAGTACTAAAAAATATTGAAACAAAGGAGCATGTTTGAGCTTAAGAGTGTGGTGCGTTCGACCCTTGATGAAAATAAAGAGAACATGCTACTAGCTAGGCCATAAGGCCTCAGGGAGTTTTCCTAACCCACCCTTGTTTTCAATTTTATTTGATGCTTTGGGGACATAGCATATTTTTAAGTGTGGGGTGAATGAATAAATTCGTAGAATTCCTAGTGTTTACTGTTTTATTGAGACTTTTCTTTGTTTTTAGGATGGGTTCCTTGGCTTTTGTTTTTGGTTTTTTTCCTAAGAATAGTCCCTTTGAACCGAGTGTCTTTTTATTTTTTTAGGAATAAGTTTTTTTATATAGTGTTTTTGAGAGAAAAGAAAAGACCCTTTTTAGTGGTTTGATACTTGCTATTTAGGCCTAATTTTTTAGTAGTACATTCTTGTGAATGCTTGATTAAAAAAAATGCAAACTCTTTGAAATCTAAGCTTATGGTTGTGACTTTGTATATAGATTATTTTATTTTATAGTTTGTTATGATCTTGTCTCTCTTAGAAGTGGAATTGATCCATCTTGATTGATACTTGTGCCAAGTGTGGTGAGATTTTGTTTATTCCATGTTTTGCATCTTAGTCTAGAACTTGCCCTGCATGTTATTGAAGCGAAATAAAAAGTGTTGCTTTGTTTAGGAGATGATAATAGGCTTTCTTTGATTTGTCCAGATAAATTTTAGCCTTTCAGATATTTTATCACTAGTTAGCCCTTTTGAGCCTGTAGCCTTTTGTTGGTAGCCATATTTTGTTGAATCCCTAGTTTTTGCACATTTCCTTGAGCATTATAGCATAGACTAATCCCCTAATTATTAATTCTAAGAAAAAGGGATGGTTGAGTTAAAAAGTAATTAATGATAGCTACAAAGTGCTTAAAAGCCCTCTTTGAAAGAATGTGAAAAGAAAGAACAAAAGAATATGACATTAAAAATAAGTTACCTTGATGATGGCCCTGGTCCTTCCAAGGACATCGTGCACCTTAACACATGTAAAATACGTAAGTTGAGGTTTGCTATTATGAAGGAAAACTTTTTTTTTAAAAAGGGCGCAAAAAAAAAAGAAAAAAAAAAGAAAAAGATCGAATCATTCTTGAGATGATGAGAATTACTTGTGAACTAATTGTTGAAGAGAGGGTTGAAAATAAAGAGAAGAAAATAATGGGTGATAAAGTCTTAAAGTGAAAAGTGTTTAAGGAAGTGTAAGTCACTATTATATAGTTTTCCTACCCGTTCCCTAGCCTACATTACAACCAGTTAAAGTCCTATTTGATTATATTCAAACATGCTTAATTAGTGGAGATGTACATAATGGGCAAGCCTATGGTTCTTTGTGCATACATGTGAATTTTATTTGTGAGTGTGAGAGTTGTTCTTGATATGAAGTCCTTAATTTATATTCAGTCTTTTGAATTGAGTGTGTGGACTATTTGTTTTTGTGAGGGAACTTATTTCATGATATATAAATGATTTTATTAGATTTCTTTGATGAGAATAGGTGAGCAAGCTTAAATTTGATGAGTTCAAAGTCCTTCTTTGATGTTAAGAGGTTAGAGGTTTTGTTGTTTATTTGGATGTCTTGTATAATGATTGAAAAGTCTACTTGATGTTTTGAAATTGGTATATGGCCTAATTGTTTGTATTAACCAAAGTGATGACATTTCTATTTTGATTTTTTGAGATGAGCTTTAATGTTTGCTCGAGGACGATCAAAAGTTTAAGTGTGGGGTGTTGATGTAAGGTCAAAATATATACTTTTAATCATTATTTGCCTTACATTTATTATTTATATTTGTCCTTTTTGAGCATATATTTTATGGATTGTGCTAAATTATGTATTTTATTTGTAGGATTAAATTGATGGAAAAATAAAAAAAAATTAAAATTAAAATAAATTAAAGATGGAAAGTTAAAGAAGGAAATCAAGCAGAGCTTAATGGATTAAATTGAATATTAAATTATACTTCAACATATAAAAATTGCAGCGTAAAGTGAAGAGACCAAATTGATGTTGTTAATTCATTGCCACGTGGCAATCTCTAAAGCCACTGGTCACTTGATGCATGACGGTGCAAAACAAATAATTTGAGGCAGTACTGTTCTACGCGGACAGTTCACGCGACGGAAAAAAAAGGAATCCAATTCCGTTTTGATTTTGGATTCCTTATTTTATTTGGATTCAGTTATTTTATTTAGGATTTTTTATATCTATAAATACTCCATAGCAGGGGCGGAGCTACAGTGTTCGTCGGAAAATTATACCGTACACCTAAGTAAAATCCTGTTCTAAATGGTTAAATTTAATACTTTGGACACCCTTGTCATAATAAGCTACTGTGGCTCAGCGGTTGGAGGCTCCCTTATTGAGCTTTGACGCGCAGGTTCGAATCCCTGCAGCAACTTATCTTTTATAGTCATTTTTTTAAAGAGCTCATATTTCCTTATTCCTTTAAATATCTAAGATAATAGTTAGTATCTTATAAATCTATAATTTTAAAATCTAATATAGCTTATTGAATTTTCAATGAAGTTGATTTTTTTATTTCTTTTCATTAAAGTTTGAAATAAAATTCTAATATTTGTATAACGCTGTTAAAAGCAAAATTTTTAAAATCTAATATAGCTTATTGAATTTTCAATGAAGTTGATTTTTTTATTTCTTTTCATTAAAGTTTGAAATAAAATTCTAATATTTGTATAACGCTGTTAAAAGCAAAATTTTTAAAATCTAATATAGCTTATTGAATTTTCAATGAAGTTGATTTTTTTATTTCTTTTCATTAAAGTTTGAAATAAAATTCTAATATTTGTATAACGCTGTTAAAAGCAAAATTTTTAAAATCTAATATAGCTTATTGAATTTTCAATGAAGTTGATTTTTTTATTTCTTTTCATTAAAGTTTGAAATAAAATTCTAATATTTATACAACGATGTTAAAAGCAAACAAAAGAAGACCTCATTTGTTTCTACTTCAATTTTTGTGTCTCGATATTTTTGTCGTCACTAGAGATTAGTGTAAAGTTTGAAACTTAAAAATGATTAAACTACATATCATGCGATTTGATTTTTTAAAATTTTAGAACATTTATTCAATAAAAAAATATTAATAGTACATAGTTCGATTTTGAATTTTTTAGTGCGTCCATTTATCAAAGAAAAATTTGCTTACATAATTCTTGGACACCCTTCGTGAAATTTCTAGCAACGCCACTGCTCCATAGAAATAATTATTTTGGAGGAGGAATTCATAGGGGATACTTTTAGGGTTCTTTTCTTCTTCTTATTTTAGGGTTAGCCTTTATTACTTTTATTCTAGTTCTTGACTTTGGAGATTAACTTGCAACTTTAGCAATTCTTAATTTCCAAAGTTCGTTTTGAAGATTTTGACTTGCAATTCAAGTTGAGATTCTGGGTTTTTTCTACTTATTACGTAAGTTCATGATTTCTTCATCTGAAATTATGAATTGTGTTCTTGCTATTATGGGTAACTAAATCCACAACTAGGGTTGTGGGAACCATGAGTGATTAACAACATATGAATAGTAACTAAGTAATTCTTGAATAGTGTTATTGAATGCATTGATAATTCTGTCGCTTAGAAATCTTTTTAACGGTGGCCAACGTTAGAACTTGCCTCATTACTTCTTGCCGGTCCAAGGAGGTAATTAACGAGAAAAGAATTATCAACATAGATTTAGTGTGATACTATCTAATAGTCTAATGTCGATTGGTGTGAGGGTGAAACTTAAGTCATACATCGATGTGATGTCTAATATGAGGTAAAGGTAAGGGTTAGTAAATTATACACACGTAGCCGGACCAAGGTGTGGGGTGAAATTCTCTAGATGCCGAACCAAGGATTAAGAGATACCTAACTTATCACTTTGCATGTAAAACACTAGGAAAGGATTGTTATTACTAGGATTACCGCGTTATGAGTTTATGTGGAACACGTACTCCCTAGTTACTTTCTCATCTTGATAACAACTAAAGTTTGAATCTTTCTCATTGATTACTTACATAATTTCCTAAATTTGTTTCACAAATCTCCCCCCCCCCCTTTAATTACTTGCTTTCGGAAATACATTGACTAAACGAATATAGTCGTTGGTTAAAGTTAAGTCTAAATCATATTCCTTGTGGGATCGACCCCAACCTACAAGTTGGGTTCTTCACTTGATAACGATCGCTTATGCTTCTTTAGGGAGGTGTAATTTGAGCGTATCATGCTACTATGATGAGGATGTGAATTTGGTTAATGATCAGACGGGGGGTTTTCGAGCCAACGCTCTAGGTTCTAACACGGATAATTGGCGCCAAGGTCAAGGAAACCAAGGTCGAAACTGTGGAAACTACAACTGTGAGGGTAACTACAACCGTGAGGGTAACTATGTCCGGGATAGGAACTACAATTGTGACAACAACTACAACCGAAACAATTATGGCAACAAGAATGATAAGTTTGGGCCCTATGTTCCTCCTGGAAATAGAGAGGGTGTTAATAGTATTTCATGCATTGAGGATATGATGCAAAAGATGATGAAGTGATTTGATGCAACTGATGAGAATTTGAAAGAGATATGAAATGGCTTGTCTGGAATCGATCAAAAAGTTGATGCCCATGCATTGTCAATCAAACAACTTGAACAACAATTTAGTTAGTTGTACGCTATTGTGAATCAACGCCAACCTGTCACACTTACTAGCAACACTATCCAGAATCTAAAAAATGATGCGCACTGTATGGCAATCACAACTCGCGAAAGAAAATAGACCACTGACCCATCCATGCCGTCTGAGGTTGAAAGAGTGATAGAAAAAGGATGAGGATGAGATTGAGGTTACTGAAGTTCCAAAAAACTATGATGAAAAGGAAGTCGAGCTGTCCCAAAAGATCGTTCCCATGCCTAGACCTCCACCTCCATTCCCACAAAGACTGGTGAAAAAGACTGAATAGGGAAAATACTGCAGGTTCATAGCTATGCTGAAGCAATTGTCCATAAATATCCTGTTAATAGAAGCTTTGGAAAAAATGTTTGGGTATGATATATTCATGAAAGACTTGGTGACCAAAAAAAGGGTTGTTAGTTTTGAGAATGAAGAGAGACTGCAACATTGTAGTGCTATTGCTACTAGGTCATTTGTGCAAAAGAAAAAGGATCCTGGAGCTTTCACTATTCCTTGTACCATTGGGAAGTCACACTTTGCGAAAACTTTGTGTGACTTGGGGGCCAACATTAATGTGATGCCATTGTCCATCTATAAGAAATTGGGTTTAGGGGCTCCAAAACCTTTTGCGATGCGTCTACTTATGGCCGACAGAACTGTGAAGAGGCCTATTGGAGTGCTCCAAGATGTCCTTGTGAAAATGGAGTTCATCTTTCTGGCATACTTTGTGCTACTCGATTGTGAGGTTGATTTTAAGGTTCCCATCATCTTAGGGAGACCATTCCTTGATACTGGGCGTGCCTTAGTCGATATGGAGAGAGGGTAGATGAAGTTACGACTAAATAATGAGGAGGCCATTTTTAACATCTGTAGTTTTATGAAGCAAGAAGGTGATCTTAAGTCGGTATCGGTGGTGGATCATATTGTGGAGCAAGATTCTAAAGTTCCTACTAAGGAGAGGTTAGGTGTTGATGCACTAGCAACAATAACGATGAATTGTGGCAGTGAAAATATTGAAGTCATGAATGAGCTTGATGAGTTTCGCCTCAACACATATGAGAGTTCAGCCTCGTACAAAGAGAAGATAAAGAAGCACCATGATAAAAAGATCGAAAAGCGTAAATTCATTGTCGGTGATGTGGTGCTCTTATTTAATTCAAGGTTGCGCTTATTTCCTGGCAAGCTCAGTCCAAGTGGATCGGGCCATTCAAAGTAACCCAAGTATTTCCACATGGAGTGGTTGATCTCGAGAACGGGGAAGGGACAAGGTTCAAGGTAAATGAACAGAGGATAAAAGTCTACTTAGGGTAATCTGAGAGTGTACATGAAGTGATAGAGGCTTATTATCTTGATAAAGTCTGAGTAATCAAGGTGTTTGCTTCGTGCCGGGACGTTAAATCAAGTGTTGCTTGGGAGGCAACCCAAGATGTACAATCTAGCCAACTATAGGTATTTCTTTTTTATATAGGAGTTTTCTTAAAATTTTAGCCTTTTAGATAGGTGTTTATTAATTTTTCATTTTAGTGTTGGCTAGATATAGGTAGAATAGGGTCGGTGTCTAAACAGTGTCCAGATAATGTAAAAAAAAAGGCTAATGTTTGCTAAGTGTGCAGGGACAAAAAGGTAAAATTTGTACAAATTAAGTTGTGCAGTGGTCAGCGGATCATATCGACGGTCCGTCGGTCAATCCACGGATCGTGGATGGCATCCGTAGATCCCAGGTAAGTTTAGAAATTTTTTCTAAGTGTCAAAGTGACCTACGGACCCGATCGACGGACCATCGGTGGGGTCTCGTGGGTCCAAGTTAGGGTTTCTGCCTGACCCGCCCCGGACCCCAAATTAATATAATTCTTCATTTTTAAATCATTTCCCACTTTCATCCTCTCCCCCCAACCGTTATAAACCATTCATTCACCCCATTTTCAACCCTTAATCTCCCCCATTTACTCCCCTATATCTTCCCCTTCCATTTTAACTTCCCCCATCATCCCAAAGTTTAAAATAAACATTCCATCACCTCCATTTTCCCTCCAAAAGCTTTCAAGGTCCAGGTTCGGTGAGCACTACTGTTGGTGAGAGCACTACTGAGGGTGTTCCTACTGTTGGCATCCCGAGTATTGATCTAGTGGGTTCCGGGAAATTGGACCCACCCATTTCTGGATGGGTCTTCAGTGCATTTGCGCCACAAGTTTGCTTCACCCTATGCTTTACTTTTTATTTTGTGCTTTGAGGGAAATTTAACATTATTTTGTTGGGGGCGGGGTAAATGGAGTGTGAGTGCTAGGGTGAAGTCTGAGTAACCCAACTCATAACCCTCCCTTGGGGTTTTCTTTCTTGTGTTCTTTTTCCCTAAGGGACTGCTTACTTTTATGTTGAACTGGCATGCTTAGGATTGTATGTGTAGAAGTAAGTAGAAGAATGAAAGTATGATGGCATAAAGAGCATCAAATTGTTACCTGTCCAAATTTCCTGAAATGTGCTAGATCTATAGGCTGAATGAGTTAAATGTGTCTGATCTTCATATGACATTATAAGGAACCGGTATGATACCATGACTTAAGCTAAAACTTGAACTGGATAATTCAATAATCCAATAATGAAACAATGTCCCAAGTGTGTGTGAAAAAAGTTTGAATGTTCATGCAGTATGTGCCAATCTAGAACTTGCCCCGTTGGTCCTGCTAAGATAATCTAGGCTAGGAGTTGGCAAATGATCGTAGGCCCTTGTTAAATTAAGTCCATTCAAGCTTAAAAGTCAACCAAAAGAAATAAATTCTCCCTTTGATCCAAATATTTGAGCCTAATGAATACCACTTCTTTCAATATACCTAATTCACCTTCCAAAAAAAATTGTTTTGGCCTCAGTCCCTCCTTGGACATGTACACCTTAACTTAGGCCAAAAGCCTAAGTTGAGAGTGGCTAATTCAAAATGTTACCTTAATCTTGGTCCTAGTCCCACATCGGATATTGTGTAGAAAAAAAAGAAAAAGATGTGACTGAAGTCAAAAGAAACAAAACAGATGAATGACAAAAGTACTGAGAGATACAAAGAAAGATGAAATAAAAGAAAAAGAAGAAAGTGAAAATTAAGAGCGATAAAGTCAAAAGTCACATTTGTATTGAAGAGAGTCAACAGAAAGAGCAGAAAATAAAAGATGTCAAGAATTGGTTGAGAAAAGAGGTAAAAAGCTAATGTAATGTCAAGGAGGGAAGAAAAGCCACTAAAGAGTACCCAAATGTACCCTACCTAACCCCGAGCCTACGTTACAAGCTAAGAAAGTCATATAGTGATCCTAGTGACTAGTTTGGAGAGTCTATGCAGTGAAAATAAGGGCAAGCCTATGGTATTGAGCACTAACTGTACTTGAAGTCATTTCTGAGTGTGAGTGTTGAATGAATCCTTAAACTTGAAATTCATATCTATTGTGTGAAAAAGGAATTTTTTTGAAGTGAGGGCACTAGTTACATTGTTGGAGAGTTGGTACCTTGGTGATTGTGAAAAGTGGATGTTGTTATGTCGATTGGTCGATCTATGTCATGTTTTGATCCGCATGAGTTAGCTTGTTGAGTCTAGATGAAAAGATTTGCACTAATCGATGGAATTGATTGAGAAAGCCATATGATTGCTTGAGTTTGTATGTTTGCTTCTACATAAATGTCGTTTAGAGTTTTAGTGTGTCGCTTGAGGACAAACAACAAGTTTATGTTGAGGGTGTTGATATACCGTGAGTTTACGGTATTTTTGATGCATTTCACTTAAAGTTTGTGTGTGTTTTGGGCTAGTTTGTTATTAGAAATAATGTTTTGTGTGTAATTCTTACAGCAAATAGGCTTGGATGCGGTTGATGAATATGCGAGCTGATAATTGCAAAAGTAGACAATGAGGGAGCCAACCATGGACCGTAGGTCCAGAGACGGGCCGTGGATGGGTAGTCGTAGATCCTAGTCAGGAGCTTGAGTTCCAGTACTGAAACCACAGAGTGACAGGACGGACCGTAGTCCAATCCACAGACCGTAGGTGGAGTCGTCGTTTGAAGTCATTGAAATATTACACAAGTGTGGAACCACAGAGGGTGACCTATAGACCGCAGGTAGACTCACGATCTGTAGGTCGAGGCATCAACAGAAATCGTGTCTGAGAAGTTTATTTCCTTATTTTGCTTCCTACTTAGTTTGGGATTTGTTTTATATAAATAGGAGTTGTAATTCTCGTTTTTGGAAGTTAGACATTATTGTATACTTCTAGTTTTTGGTCTTTTGGAATTATTTTGCAAACTCTTAGCAATTTAATTTCTGGAATTCATTTTATACAATTCTCACTTTGAAATTCAATTCAAGATTTTGGGTTTCATCTATTCTAACTATAAGTTCATGAATTCTTTTAATCCAATTATGAATTGTGAACTCTCAAGCATGAGTAGCTAAAATCCACAACTAGGGTTGTGAGAACCATAAGCAATTAACAAAGTATGAATAATAATTAAGTAATTCTTGAATAGTGTTTATGCATGTATTGTGAATCTTTTCGTTTAGAAGTCTTTTTAACGGTTGCAAACGTTAGAACTCGCTTCGTTCCTAGTAATGAATGAGAAAGGGATTAAACAACAGAGATTTAGTGGATGTTATCTTATAGTTTGATTTCAATTGAAGTGAGGGTGAAAACTAAACTACATTGATATGACGACTAATATGGGGTAAAGGTAAGGGTTAGTAAAGCATACACCCGTAGACGGACCAAGTTGCGTGGTGAAATTCCCTACTTGAAGGACCAATCACTTAGGGATACCTAACTTACCAACTTTGCATGTCAAACACTAGGAAAGGATTACTATTATTAGGATTATAGTGTTAAGAGCTTATGGGGAACACATATACCCTAGTTTCCTTCTTATATTGATAACTCAAAGTTTGAATCTTGTTTACTTGTTACTTAAGCATTCAAATCTATTACTTACTTACAAAATCCCCCGTGTTTAATTTTCTCAGAAATAGTTGGACTAAACGGATATAATTGTTAGTTAAGTTTAAGTCTGAACCATATTCCTCGTGGGATCGACCCCAACCTACAAGTTGGGTTCTTTATTTGACAACGATCGCTTATACTTTTTTAGGAAGGTGTAATTTGAGCGTATCAAATATTATCCCCGATCTTTTAGAATCATATCAGATATTTGGAATCATATATGGTGTGATCAATATCCCCTCTCAAATTGATGCTACTTATCAAGTAGCATTAATTTGGATAATGATAATTGGTGTCGGTTCTTTGTAATTGCTTTTGTAAATAGGTCTGCCAATTGAGCATGAGACATGATATGTCGAAGATTGATGACTTGACCAACAAAAAGTTCTCCAATATAATGGCAGTCCACTTCGATGTGCTTTGTGTTCTTATGATGGACTGGATTTGTTGCTATTTGTATTGCAGTAGTATTGGCAGCATGTAATGTCGTGGAACCATCAACAGAGATATGAAGTTCAGCCATCAACCGACGTATCCACACAATTTCAGATTAACCAGCTAACATTGATCTATATTCTGCCTCCGTTGATGATTTTGAAATTCTTGGTTGCTTCTTGCACTTCCATGAGAAAAGTGATGATCCAATTAACATACACCATTTTGTCGTAGACTCTTGAGATTTTGGAAATCCTGTCCAATCTGTATCCACATACCTTTCAAGATTTAGAGATGACGTTGAATGGAAGAACATACCTCGATTAATGGTACTCTGAACATAGTGAATGATCCCGATGAGGGAAAAAATGATGTTGGCACGGATTTGTAACAAATTATCTCAAGACTTGAACTGGATAAGAGATGTCAGGTCTTGTTAGTCAAATAAATTAGGCAACCAATGACCCTTTGGTACAATGTTGATTCTATAAGAGGGTCACCATTATCATTTTTGTACTTCACATTGGTCTCCTTGGGTGCGTGTGCTACCTTATGATCACTTAGACATGCTTGCGTGACAAGATCTTCTGCATACTTCCTTTGGTTTAGCATGATACCATCCTACAAATATTCAACCTCCAACCCCAAAAAATATGTTAACCTGTGAAGGCCTTTCATTTTGAAGGTTGATTTAAGAAGATTCTTAGGTTGTTCAATTTCATTCTCATCACTGTCAGTTATAATCATATCATCCAACATATAGTAGTATAATTGTCGCACTAGTATTGGAGTGTTGAATGAATAATGAATAATCAGAAATCAATTGAGAAAATTCAGCATTTATGCTGGTAGATTGAAACTTCTCAAGACATGCACGTTGTGCGTGTTTGAGGCCATAAAGAGATTTACAAAGACGACAAACCATATCACGTTGTAACCTGGAGGAGGACTCATGTATATAATATTATGCAGTTCAGCATGCAAATATGCATTTTTCACATCCATTTGATGATGTTGCCACCATTAGACGGATACAATAGTGAGCAACACATAATTATCGTCATCTTTGCAATGGGAGCAAAATTATCCTCATAGTCTAACTCACATTCTTGTTTATATCCTTGAGCTACTAGTCGAACTTTTTACCTATCCAATGTGCCATTAGACTTCATCTTACAAAAATAAATCCATTTACTCCCAATATCAAAAGCTTCAGCCAGTTTAGATGTCAAATTCCATGTATAATTTTCCTCTTCCATTGCCTTCTTCCAACAATCATGACATGATGCCTGTTGGTAAGGAGTTTGGATAAAAATAGAATTCAAAGTAGCTAGTAAGGAACAAGATCAATTATATCTACCTGGAGAGTATCCTTATCAATTTGGGAAGATGTTTTACGTTCAGAGTGACGAAGAGAAGGAATGGAAGGATTTTTTTGTCATTTATTAGGGGTTCACCATCAAAATTATCATTGTTGTCAGATTAGGAATTAGGCAACAAAGTACTATTTGTTTATGTAATGAAGGCTTTAGAGTGCTTGTGGATGGTGTGCCACATGAATACTTCACAAATTCTCGGGGGCATTACCTAAATTATCTATAGTGAATGTATTTGATTGACCAGGATCAACAGTAATGCCATTAGGGTCTTTGTTGGGAGATGTAGGATTCTATACCTGCTTGTAACGAACTATTCCCGTCATTATGGATAAGTCAATGGCGAAGGAATTTGGGCCATAAAACTTATGAACAGTAATTTGGAAATTTCAAACCTCAGCCAAACTTGGATGAAATTTGAGTCAGGTGAGGTCTAGGGTAATCCGTTAATGTATGGAGGATGTGATTATGAATTTATTGATTTGAATGGGTAGTCAAGATGATTAGGAGCATGTACGGCTTTACGAAATCAAATTCGGGCAGGTGTAACTCACGTAATTGATCTTAGCGTGAATGGGTGATTTTAAAACGGCAATGTTTGAGGGTGTGTTGTGAAATTGAGACATGGAACAAAAATTCCAAGTCTCTATCTCCGTGCAACTTGCCACGGTGGGATTATTCCAACAATGGTGGGCCAGTCGCGAGTAAAAACGTGAAAAGTCCCAAGAATGTTATTTTTCTGCAAACTTCATTCTTGGAGAGCAAAGGGTGACCTACGGCTATTCCTTCTGGTTTTTATTAATTCTCACACTAAAGTTAAGTCAATTACTCCCCTAATTCGTAAAGTGATTCTTGGAACATAGAATCCTTGCTATTTATCCTTGGGGGAGGGTTTTAGCTTGAATTTAATGGTGGAAAAATTCCTAGGTAGGTGTTAGGATCATGGGATTGGACAAGGGTTAGTGTTTGGATATAATCTAGGTAAACTAGGCCTCTATTATTGATCATTTGCATAATTTACTTGTTTTAGACCAAGTACAAACTGAGAGACTACGGAAAGGGAAAGCTCAAGTTCCTTAACAGTGTTCAGGCTTGGTTTCGAGGTAGGTGATGATTTGATTTCATGTATGTGTTATATGTGTGCCGGCTAACTGCTCTAGTTTATCTGTGCATGTATGTACGATACAAGTGTGTAAATCATTCATTGTGGTGATGATTGTGTTTGTGATTGTGGTTGATTGGATCGGGTGTCATGTTCTAACACATAATTAGATTGGGTGCCACGTTCTGACACATATTGGATCGGATGTCATGTTCTGACACATTATTGGATCGGTTGTCACGTTCCGACACACTAACACTTTGAGTGTTGGTTCCATGAGAGGACCATCATTTGAGATTGATATTTTGAAACTAATATATTGGGCATGAACTGGTAAATTGTTATTCTTTTTGTATATGTGTGGGTTACTATGTTGTAGTTACTTGTGTATATCTCACTTACTGGATAGTCACGTGATCCTACCAGTACACTGTTGTTTGTTTACTGATACTGCACTTTCTCTTTCTTTGTTGAGTACAGGGCATCTTCAGATGGCTGTTGAGAGACCTCAGCTAGGAGATCACTGACTTGTCGAGTTAAAGGGTGAACCCATTCTTTCAGGCTACCATGAATTCATCTAGGATCTTAGTCCATTTCCTCCATACTTAGACCTTTGAGACTCTTAATTTATGTTTAGTTGTTTTGGGGTTGCATCCCCTTATCTTAGACCATTTAGTTAGAAGTTTTGGTACAATGACTTTCAGGTTCTAGGGTTTGAATATCCGTTTGTTTATGTTGTTTTTCATAACTTACTGAGTTTATGGAAACTTGGTTTTTAAATTGATTATTTAAACTTGTTTCCACATCTTTAAATGTCTGTCATTTGGTTAGTATGGTTTAGTTAGGTTGTAGTAATGGTTTTCCCACCGGAGGGTTAGTATGGTTGCAAATCACGGCAGTTTGAGTCGTGACAAAGTTGGTATCAGATCCCTAGGTTCATTGATCTCGTTGTACCAAAACGATTCTATTAGAGACTTGCAGAACGGATGAAGATGTCTGTACTTTTCTTCGAGAGGCTACATGACTTTAGGAAATTCTCTCTATCTTATTTTCCTTTCGTGCTATAACATGATTTTAATTGGTATCTGGTGATCTGAATTGGTATCTAACCTCTTTCACTCTTTGTTTCGCAGATGGTTCACACGTGAAACAATGGTGCCACACCAGTATCTCCTATTATTGACCTAGCAGGGGAACTTGCTTCGAGAGAACGTGGCTGAGGCAGGGGTAGAGGAAGAGGAAGGGCGAGAGGCCGAGGAAAGGTATCACCCGCCAGGATTGAAGCCCAAGATGAGAATGTCCACAAGGAAGACGCCCCTCCCGCACCCAGGAAGAGGTAGAAGAGAATGTGGAGATTGAGGTGGAAAAAGATGTTGAACTAGAGAATGATGCACAGGTTGGGACTGCAGGGCTTCCCGCTTTGGGCCAAGCAATACCTCAGCAGATTTTGACTTTTCTGAGTGGCTTGGTCGGCTCTAGAACCATTCACGTGGTGCAAGTTGCTCAACCTCCAGTCAACTGCCTCGCTTCTGCTACAGTCCCTAAGATAGGTGGAGTGTTGGGTGCTTATACCTTCTCCCGTCCACTTTTAGTCACTATGATGACTAGTACTGAGCACGAGATGTTGAACAAGTTCTTGAAGCTATACCCGCCAGTGTTCCATGGTTCTGAAAGTGAGAAGGCTTATGAGTTCTTCCTAGATTGCTATGAGAGACTTCACAATTTATGCGTTGTACACCAGCATGGAGTTGAGTTCGTGACCTTTCAGCTTCAAGGTAAGGCTAAGTAGTGGTGGAAAGCCTTTATGGAATGTCGATCACCAATCTTGCCTCCACTCACCTGGGTTCAATTCAATGCCTTGTTTCTAGAGAAATATGTGCCCCAGACTTTGAGGGACCACAAGAAGGATGAGTTCATGGCTTTGGAGCAGGTGGTATGACTGTAGGTCTTATGAGGCTAACTTATATGCCTTCTCCAGATATTCTACGCGGTTGGTGACTACAGAGGAAGAGAAGATCAGTTTGCTCATCAAGGGATTGAATCCCGAGTTGCAGGTATTGTCTGTTCACATGACCTCTGCTGGTAAAAGCTTTAATGAAGTGACAGACTTTTTGAAGAAGGTAGAAGGAGTTCGACGGGACGGGCAGGACAAGGCTTTGGCTACGACACCCACGAATACATGTAACTTTAATGGCTCCTACTCTAAAGGTTCAGGTGGGCGGGAAATTATAGCTCGGCCAATTCAGTCAGATATGCCCACTTCTATGGAGGGTTACTCAAGGAATCCGCAGTATAATCCTACTTTTGACGGTCAGGGAGCCTCTTTTCTGCCAAGCAACTTGCTTTCTCTTTACCACAGCTGTTATAATTGTGGAGAACTAAGACATATGATGAGAGATTGTCCCCACTGGCCCCTGAACCCATGCAGCAACAGACCAGAGCAGTGGTACCAGTGGGCAGAGGTAATAATAGCAGAAGACGTCTACAAGGTGGGCGGGAATGAAATTAGAGAGGTCACAAAGGCTGGCAAAATGGTAATAAATGTAGGGGAGTAGTGCAGCCAGGCAGAGAGGTTGCCCTTCAAGATGACAGGGCTTCGTTTTAAGCCTTTCTGGGAAAGCTTGAGGTTGAGGCGTCTGATGCACTGATCATAGGTACTATTCTTGTATGTGACCAGATGGCTACTATTTTTTTTGTTTTGGGTTCTACTTACTCTTATGTGTCAGTATAGTTTGCCTTGGGATTTGATGTGATTTGTGATGTGCTTGATGCCCTCATCCATGTTTCTACCCCAGTTAGAGAGTCTGTCATAGTCACCCATGTCTATCGTGCTTGTTCTGTCCTATTTATGGGTTGTCAGACTTGGACTGATTTGGTTATTTTGGATATGAATGACTTTGATGTAATCTTAGGCATTACTTGGTTGTCCCTCTATTATGTTTTGCATAATTGTAATGCTAAGACTGTGACTCTAGAGATCCCGGGTAGGAAAAAGTTAGAGTGGGAAGAGGTGTACAAGCCTAAGCCAGCTAACAACATATCTTTTATCCAGGCTAGGAAATTGGTGGGGCGGGGTTGTTTGGAATATTTGGCTCATATCTGGGATGTCGATGCAAAGTCCCCCTCTATTGAGTCTATTCATGTAGTGTTTGAGTTTAAGGAAGTGTTTCCTACTAATTTACTTGGTTGCCTTCTGATAGAGATATAGATTTTTCTATTGACTTGGAGTCGGGCACTCGCCCAATCTCTATCCCTCCTTATCGCATGGCTCTACTAGAGTTAAGAAACCTTAAGACTCAGATCCAAGAGCTCCTTGATAAGGGTTTCATCCATCCTAGTGCTTCCCCGTGGGGTGCTACTATATTGTTAGTTAAGAAGAAGGATAGTAGTGTGAGGATGTGTATAAACTATCGACAATTGAATAGACTCACCATTCGAAATAAGTACCCATTAGTTGATATAGATGATCTCTTTGACTAGTTGCATGGTGCATTGTATTCTCAAAATTGATTTAAGGTCTCGGTATCATTAGTTAAAGATTAGGCCCGAGAATGTACCCAAGACAGCATTCAGGACTCGGTATGGGCACTATGAGTTCTAGGTGATGTCGTTTGGGTTGACCAATGTACCTACAGCCTTCATGAGTTTGATGAATGGTATGTTCTAACCATTCCTAGATTCCTTTGTAATTGTCTTCATTGATGTCATTTTGGTCTATTCGAAGAGTAAGAAAGAGCATGCAGATCATCTTTGTATTATGCAAAATTTTCTAAGTGTAAATTTTGGTTGTCCTCGATTGCCTTTTTAGGGCATGTAGTTTAAAAAGAAGGGGTAATGGTAGATCCCCAAAAGATTGAAGCAGTCAAGAAATGGGTTTAGCCTAGTTTTGTGGTTGAGGTTAGGAGTTTTGTGGGGCTTGTCATCTACTATTGGCGGTTTGTGGAGAATTTTGCATCTATTGCCACGCACTTGTCAAGGCAAAATCAAAAAGTTACCTTTTGAGTAGACTGACAAATGTGAAGAGACCTTCCAAAAGCTCAAGACTATTTTGACCACAACACCTATTCTGACATTGCCAGTGGAAGGTAACGATTTCATTGTTTATTGTGATGCTTCGTATTCGGGCTTGGGTGTTGTGTTGATACAGGATAAGAATGTCATAGCTTATTCCTTACGACAGTTGAAGATCAATGAGAGGAACTACCTGATGCATGATTTGGTGCTGGCAGCGGTGGTGTTTGCTCTCAATATTTGGCGACATTATCTCTATGGAGTCAAGTGTGAAGTTTTCACTAATCATCGCAGTATAGAGCATGTGTTCACTCAGAAAGACTTGAACCTGAGACAGCGAAGATGGATGGAGTTACATAAAGATTATGGTGTCACCATTCAATACCATTCGGGTAAGGATAATATGGTGGCAGACGCATTAAGGCGGAGGACTGTGAGTATGGGTAGTTTAGCTTGTTTGGGTGTGTCCAAGCGAACCTTGTCTAGGGAGATCCAGACCTTGGAGTCCGGCTTCATGCAGTTGGGCATCTCAGAGAAAGGTGGGGTGTTAGCTAGCATTGAGGTTAGACCTGCTTTCATTAAGGATATCAAAGCCAAGCAGTTTGTGGATGCGAGTTTGAATGAGCTCAGAAAGAAAACAATATTTGACAAGGAACAAGATGTTGCTCTTGATGCAGGTGGTGTGCTTAGTTTTAGGGAGGATTTATGTTCCCTGAGTGGATGACTAGATTCAAAAGGTGTTGACAGAATCTCATGATTTGCGGTACTCTATTCATCCAGGTGTGAAAAAGATGTATCGAGACTTGAATCGACTTTATTAGCGGTCGGGCATGAAGAAAGGCATAGTTGAGTTTGTGGCAAAGTGCCAAAACTATTAGCAGGTAAAGTATGAGCATCAAAGGCCTGCCGATTTGCTTCAAAGAATGTCCATCCCTGAATGGAAGTGGGAAAGGATAGCTATGGACTTTATAGTTGGTGTTCCAAGACCATGGGAAAGTTTGACTCCATTTGGGTTGTGGTTGACTGACTGACTAAGTCAGCCCACTTCATTCTAGTCAAAGTAGACTATAATGTCCAGCAGTTGTCAAAGATTTTTGTTAAAGAGATAGTAAAGTTGCACGGGGTGCCCCTTTCGATCATCTCAGACCGTGGTACGCAGTCTACATCAAAGTTTTTGGGGAAGTTGCATGAAAAGTTGGGCACTCAACTCATTTTCAGCATAACTTTTCATCCACAGACTGATAGACAGTCGGAGAGGACAATTCAAGTGTTTGAAGACATGTTAAGCGCATGTGTAATTGACTTTGGAGGGAATTGGGGTAAATTCCTACCTTTGTGTGAGTTCACCTACAACAATAGCTATCACTCCAGAATTGAATGGCACTGTTCGAAGCACTTTATGAGAGGAGATGTTGTGAAATAATCAAATTTGGAAAGTTTAACAAAGTTAAGCCAAGTGTGAGTTTTGGGTCAACTTCAAATGACCATAACTACTAGCTCATGATGCGTTAGGTGTGCTACAAGATACTGTAGGAAATATCTTTGAATTATCTTTCCAAAGCCACCAAGTTTGCTCAATGTCGAGTTTGTAAGAGGGAGAAATGCCCATTTGAAGTTGGGATGTCTAGATAAGGAAAGTCAAAACCGGATTTTAGAAGGGTATTATGGTCTTTTCACTATCCTAATTAATTAAATTCGTTTTTGGTAATTAAGTTGGGGTCTAAACTGAATTGGTTCCATTTACGCTTCATAAAATTAAGTTAGGGTATTGTGAGAAGAGGAAAAAAGAGGAGAAGAAGCAAGGATTCGTCGATTTCTTGAGGAATTGATCATGAATTTCGCCAATGATTCAATACTACGAGGTATGTGAGTACACATAGCGTTGGATTAATTCACCCACATGCCAAACATGTTTATTTCAGTATGATTTTCGTCCTAAAAGATTGAGACTTTGATGTTGTTGACTTGTTTTCTTGAATTGCTTTCGTTCGTGAATTTGGGATGAGATAGAGGAGTTCTTGAAAGCTTAACGTCGATTGCTAGACTTGTTTTGAGTTAGATTCTTGTGTGCATGTGTTGGATATCTGAATCTAAAGAAAATTTGAGAAAAAGAACCGAGTTTAGGTGAATTGGGGTTAGAAAACGAAGAAGGAAAAAGTCGGGCAAATCTAGCATTCCAGTCCGCGTCGCAAACTTGCCCCACCATTTAACAGAATTTTTCTCAGGAGGTCGGAATTTTTAATGAATTACAATAAAAACCGACCTCTTGATATCGGTATTATTTTCTCAATTAAATATTTAAAAAAACGACCTCATGAGGTCGGTATTTTTATTGAAATTACCGACCTCCATTTGAGGTCGGAAATTACCGACCTCCATTTGAGGTCGGAAATTACCGACCTCCATTTGAGGTCGGAAATTACCGACCTCCATTTGAGGTCGGAAATTACCGACCTCCATTTGAGGTCGGAAATTACCGACCTCCATTTGAGGTCGGAAATTACCGACCTCCATTTGAGGTCGGAAATTACCGACCTCCATTTGAGGTCGGAAATTTTTAGGTCGGTATTCACTGTTTTTTTAGTAGTGTGGCTATAACCTTCCTTGTCCCCAGATTCTGAACAACACAACCAAGACGTGAGAAAATAATAAGACAATTTTGTTCCACCAATTGTCCAACGAAAATAAGATTAACACAGATTTTAGGAACAAAAAGGACATTAGTGAAGCAAGATGATTTTTCAATCTTAGAGGCGGGTAATGTATCGCCATTAGCTGTTAAAATAAGATGATATTCTGGTGGAATTGATAAAAGTGTAAATTATGGATACCTCCTGTGCCGAATCTATATGCCAAACTTTTGAATTCTTATTTAATTTCCTACCATGATAGGCAACAACGAGAGCACTGAAAATAGCCTCGGGGAGAGCAGCTGCAACTAAATCTTTTATCATCTTTTGAAATACTTTCAGATTCAAGGCAGATCGTGTTGTGATCTCTACGTGACTCGCATAAGCTTCAGACACTTGATAAGCTTTTTGCTTGGTTTGATGCATGTTTGGGTGTCAATTTCACTCCATAATTATATGGCCAGACTTCTTAAAATATTTGCATATGTTTCTTTTCTTGCAATGTGAAGCAATATGGCCATACTCCTTGCACTCAAAGCATTGTGGTTCGAAATTTTGAAATGAGCTCTCAGTGTAAGATTTATGAGTAGATTTTGATGTATACATAGACACGTCAATTATGTAGGACGAATCTATGGATGTCAGAGTATTGATGTGTGTCTCCTCACGAATCAGTTCTCCAAAAACTACATCAATTTCTAGAAAAGTTTCTCTATTAAGAATGTTATCTATAATAGACCTAAATTCATGCCCCAATTTCATGAGAAATTGGACAACCGGAGTCTTCTTCCTCTCCAGCATAACTTCTTTGAAACTTGTGGAAGAAAGGTTTCCTTCAAAGCTTAGGTCTTGTTCAGACCAGATTGCTATAAATCCCGAATAATAACCCTGAATGTCTTCATCTCCCTGCTTATATTCTGAAAGAGTATGTTTTAACTCAAAATCACGAGCGTGATTACATTGAGAATATATCTTTTTGAGATACTTCCACTTCTCTTCTGCCAAGTTGAATAGACGTAGACTGAGTGCAACATCTGCATGAATAGAATTGAGGATCCACGAAATGACACGAGCATTGTTAGGGTGTCAAACTTATTTTTTACTGTCTTCATTTGGCTCAGTTGTTGATCAATCAAGATTCCAAACAAGTTTTCCCCTTGAACAGATCTGGAAATGAAATTTCCACATCGGATAATTTTTTTCTATCAAACTTGGTAGATAATATATGATCATGAGAATGTGACTCCATTAGAAAGACGAGATAATCTGATGATAGAAATCAAACAGTAATTATAAAGAGTATAAAGTAAAGTATTTTCTTGAAAAAAAATTAGGATCTTGATACCGTGATAACTATTGAAAAAGAAGAATCAAAAAGAGTTGAAATTGTTCTGTATTTCTGTGTTATATAAATTGATAAACTATCCATTATTTATACACAAAGATCCATATATACAAGCATGATTCTAGCACAATATCACACCATATCTTGCATAATATCACTGGTGTGATTCTGCGTAGTTAAATTAGAATATTGTCCCTAATTTTTTAGAATCATATCTGATATGGTCAACAATAGGCTTCTAAGAACTCTTTGTATATGCTTAATTGGATGGTAGGTTTTTCCTAAAGCTTTCAGTTCACTAATGATTTTGTTGAGTCTTGAAAACATGCTTTCAATTGTTTCTCCTTCCTTCATTTGAAATAGTTCATATTCATATACCAACAGACTGCTGATGGTTTCCTTAACTTTGGAAGTTCCTTCATATGTGACCTCTAGTTTGTCCCACATTTTCTTAGCGGTTTCACAGAATGATATTTTTTTCATATTCCTCTCCACTAATAGCATTGTATTGAATATTTTTGGCCTTGGAATTTACTTAAATAATTTCCATATGTTCATCTGTGTAATTCTCGAGGCTTGGAATTATGGAAGTTTGATTATCATATGACTTCTTTGAGTAGGAATAGGAATGTCACCAAGTTTGATCACTCCCCATATTTTCACATCATATGATTTGATGAAAGTTTTCATTCTTACTTTCTAGTGAGAGAAGTGCTTACCATTGAAATAGGGAGGTCTTGTTTGAGAGGTTCCTTCGAGAAATAGTGTGCCCATAATTTGATGTGCCATGATCTTTTCCTCACATGTTGTTAAGTAGATATTTGTGAGACGAGACTCTAATACCAAATGAAAGTGCAAGAGGGTGGGGTGAAATGCTCATTTTTCAATTTTCTTTTAGAATAGTTGACTTATAAGATTCACCAAGCAACTATTGTTATCAGAGATAAATGATCAGGAATGAAAGTGTGTAAAGTATACTTGACACTGTATATTTTTATACTGGTTGGAATCCAAAATGGGTCTTACTTCCAGTCCCCTTGGGTTGCAAGGGTATTCTCATCTAGCCTTGGTAAACTTTGTTGTGATTACAAGATTGAGTATAGTTCCTATGTCTACACTCAACTTTTTCTCTCTTTTTCTTTTTGATACAAAGTCCTACCAACAATATTATTCTCTCTTCTCTTTTTTTCTTTACACAATAGAAATTAAGTGATACAATGTTTGTTAAGAGTAGAGTAGAGAATTTAAGATGATTCAGACTCGTTGTATGAGTTCTTCCTCGACAGTGTGTGAGTTTTTATAGAGTAGTCGAGACTTGAATCTTCTTGATGAAGAGTTAGCAACCCAAGAAATTTGATCCTTCGATAAAGGCAATTAGTAATCCTATTTTCCAAGAATAATGAAAAGGCTAATCTTCAGCATCCTTATTTGATTGACTCATAGATCTTCTTTGGCTTTTTACAGAATCTTTGTATCTTCGTTGAGGTCTTCTTTACTTTTCTGATTATCTTTAAATCTTCGATTGAGGACTTCTGATTGTGTAGCCATTTTATCTTCCTATTAAATCAAGATTTACTTGATATAGAAGAGCATGATTTTCTCATGATTGCAGAGGCTCTTGATGCTTTGATTTATGTTGAAAGATCTGATTTTGATACTCGATATACAACTCAATAATAAGATCTCTTGATTTTAGTGTTTTCCTTAATATACCAGCTTTGGTACTTCACCTACTTCTTTCCTTTTTGGCAACTTGTTATCCTGCAAAAATGTACAATTGATTATTATTAGTAGGCGTTTGACCATGCGATACTATATCACGATATGGAATCATCAGATGGAATTAGCGTTTGGATATGCAATTTTACCCTGATTCCATCTCATGATATGATATCATGAGATGGAATACCATATTCTCCAACTATCATGATATGGGAATTCCATATCATGATTTTAGATTTTTTAAATACAAAAATTGACCCACAAGTTTATATTTTGATAAAACAACCCACATTATATTTACTAAACATTTATTTCATATGTAAATAAAATTAATACTCACATCATTACTTTTTAAAATTTATTATTCTCACCAACATAAAATTTATTATTGCTTTCAATTTGGTGAATATAAATGATAAAGCAAAAATTGATTTGGTGAATATAAATACAAACGGAGGGAGTAATACTTTTTTGGGTTTTCATAATAGAAAAACTTCTATTTCGGCTACATATGAAAATGTATAAAACAATTCAATACTCCATCCATTTCAAATTAATTGAATTGTTGAGGTGTTTCACACCCTTTAAGAAAAGAAGATTAAGACATAAATTAGGAATAACTTTTCATTTTTACGCTTATTAATTATTGTCAAATTTATGATTAAAACAACTAAACATTAATTAATAACTAATTCCAATACTAACTAATGAAGGGTAAAATTGGAAGAACATTCTAAAAGTATTCTTGAAATTTGAAAAATGAAAAATGTCTCAACAATTCAATTAATTTGAAATGGAGGGAGTATGAAAAAGGACAAAATTGGTGATGTATGTTTGATAAGCACTACTTCCAATATGTTTGATTTTAGCACGAAATTAATGCACGGAAAATGTGCAATTGCACACAAGTTAAACAAGGCATGAATCATATGATATTGACACACAAGTGAAAATGGTCATAACTTGTACAGTGTTACATAATTATTTGCGATAATACCAAAGGGGTGATGAAATATTATGGTCTATGAGCATGAAAATATAGTTGCCAATGGTATTGACCAACAAATGGCTCAAAGTAACAATATTGGTTTGTCTTTTCGGCCATGATAGAGAAATGCAAGTTCAACGTTAAAAGATTGTTCGTACTATGTGAGAGGATCATTATATTAAAGACTAGTACACTACAATTCATATTCAATTTTTTTTATTGAATTAAAGTTTGATCAATTAAAGCTGGATGAAACAATTAATTAAGTGGAGAATAGATAGCTTTGTAATACTTTATTATGCGATTTTATAATTTTTTGTTTATTTGATAAGATTGAATAAACAATTGGGCTATTTTAATAGTTTTACGACTTATAGAATTCTTATATTTATGAGAAAATATACAACACAAAAATTTCATATCGTATGTCCAAACAAAACTTTAACTTCATCTCATGATTCCATATTATGATATCATATCATGATTCCATATCGTATGGGCAAACGGGCCCTTAAAATCGTGCACTAACATCAAACCCCTACTCAGCTTTGCAGGAGGAAAATGATGGCGTCTCTGAATTTATCCAACAAAATAAGATTTACTAGTGTGAATAAGACTAAATAATTCAAGTGATCAATGCAGACGGCTTGTTGTAGTGTCTTTATAGATACAAATTGGCAAAGCAGAGAGCAGTGCCAAACATACAAAGTGAAAACCTTTATTTTCTTATAACAATACAATTCTAATATCAGTTTTTTTTAGCAGGTAGAGTCCTCATCAACAGATCCGTAAATAGGCAAGACCTTCGAGATGTTAGTGCAAGAGATTTCTCAAACTTCACCTCTTATGTTACTTTTTTTTTAAAAATTGGGGTGGAGGAATTGAAGGTGAAAGTCCAGGTAGCCAACCAATTGAGCTACATACGGTCCTCTCCTTCCACACACTTTGATTAACTAGTCTTTGGGAAAATCCATCGCACGTTTATCCCAAAATACTTGATATAAATTTTATATTGCAAATGATAAATTTTAAACGACACATATATTATTAGACTTTCTCTGTGTTATAAAATAAAAATTAAAGCATACAATAAAAAGAAGTAACAAACTCATAAATTGAGATTAGAAATTTCTACAAAATTGATGCTACTTTAGTGACATATATAGTACTTTAATTTAAAGATAAATATATACTGTTAGTAAAAATATTTATCTTGTAAAATTAACTATTATGCATAAAAATAAAAACTAAATTGATGCATATATTGAGTTGCATCATGATCAATCAAAATGTGGTTAGAAATCTTAGAACCTTATTTTTATTCAAACATATGAATATTAAAAAAGTAAACAAAAAAAAAAAGATGTAAGTAGTGGTAGGGGATGATAAGTACAAAAAACTGAATATGGTGGAGAAGAAGACTCAAGAAATTTTGAATATTTTAACCAATGAAATAGTAGAAAAGACTTGTTTATGATGAGATATAAGAAGAAGTAGAAGAGACTCACTTTATTATGAGATGTTTGGAGTAGTAGAAAAGACCAAAGTTATTATGAGATGTTCTTACTTTTTCAAAACAAAAATTAAATTCCTGCACATAATGCATTATACCTACATTCAAAAAGAATGCTAAAAGCCTTGAACGTTGCCAAATGAAAACTAAATGACCTATTAGTTAAATGAACGTAGACTATACTTGATTTAATTTACTCAAATTCATCATGTTTGGATTTTAAATGAATAATTAATTCTTTATATGCTTTAATATTTTAATTTAGTCTAGGGGTAAAATGGTAAACCAACTTTACATTTTGGAGCTTCTTACTTTCCTTAATATAAAAATAAAAATAATATATATATATATATATATTAGGGGTGTATATGGACCAGATTGGTTTGCGTTTTCTAAATACCAAACCAAATCATTGATGTCGGATTTTAAATTTATAAACCAAACCAAACCAATAAATTTGGATTTTTCAACCTCAAAAAATTTTCAGGTTTTTTCGAGTTTTCGGATATTTCTGGTAAAATACTCAAACAAACATATGATTAACTTGTGTTTCAAATATTTATTTAGTCGTACCAAATTATCTAAGGTGTTTCTTAAGAAAATAACACAATATTTGATGGTAAAATACTCAAACAAACATATGATTAACACTAAAATATTCAACAAAACAATAGTGAAATCAAATCAAATAAATATTGCAAATAAATAAGTCAATCAAAACGATCATAATTTTAAAGTATAAATCATGCTTAAATAAGTCTAAAACAATATATAACTGAAGAATAATTATTCAACATTATTGTCATTCTTAGTATATGAGTTGATTTTTGTATTGATTTGATTTTGATTTGAGCTTTGTTAGAATTACTAATATCTATGGAATATAACTTTTATTGGACTATTCAAAAAAAATTAAGTCAAATTTGAAATAATATGTTAAAAGATAAAAATTATGAAAATCTATAAGAAATATTTATAATTATATCAAAGTAAATGTTTTTATGTATAAAATAATTTAAAATTATATATTTGATGTCGGGTTGGTTTGGTCTCGGATTGGCTTTTTCAAAGTTAAAATCAATATAGTCAGGGGTTTTTTCTTCAAAAACAAATCAAGTCAAACCAAACGACTGATCAATTTTTTTTCTCGATTTATAATTTGATCTGATTGTCGATTCGATTTTGTTCACCGATATGATGATGATTTGATCATTGGGAATGGATACTAACCTTCCATCAATTACTTGTCTATTGTTTACTCATATGATAAACCATGCTATTTCATTAAATAATGCAACCATTAACTGAAGTCCAATGGGAATGCATATTAACCTGCCAATGTATTAGCTGTCTAAAAATTAATCTGATAAACCCAAGAGTTATTCATTAAATAATACAACCATTGACTGTTTTGTAAGATTTAGATCCAGTCTTTTGGTTAAACCATAATTATCCATCCACTAATCTTTTTAGAGTATGACATAAATATTTCCTCAGTGTTCCAAGTTGATTATGCTCATGTTAATCTTTTCTTGTTAGCTTAATCCTACCTCATCCTTTATGAGGTATTTTTCAATAAACATTTTTCTAATCTGTCTTTGATTTTTTATCCTTTCTTTAGTGGAATCTGCTTTTTATATATGTCGGAATTAAGTTTTGAGAGTCTTCTGATGTCGCTTCTTCTAACCAATATGATTAGATGTTTCAGGGTGAAAAGCAAAGAAGAACGAGCCAAAATAGGGCACCTGGTCAGAGGTCAAAAAATAGAAGATGAAGTTACGGAGAAAAAGGGCCAAGAAGCTGGAGAATACACTACGAGGGAGCATCTCGGTGTCGCGGAGCTAATACGTGTGTGCAGAAAAGGAATTACACTTAACAGTGGAGTGCGCGATGGGAGCGCGTCGCGGAGAGGTTTCATCTGTGTGCAACTATAGGCGAGGAAGCATCTCCGTGTCGCGGACCTGGACACTTGAAATTGGCCACGTGTTTTATTTTAAACTATAAATAGTTTAAGTGTGTTATTTTTATCATTATGAAGTTTAAAAAGACGGGAGCACATTATTTTGGGCGATTTGGCTAACACCTTCTAGGGTTTTTCTTCTACTCTTTCATTTTGGTAAACCCTTGTATGATCCTAAAACATTGTTTGATAATATTTTGTGTTATGAGTAGCTAAAGTCCTTTATTCTAGGGTTGTAGCTACAGTTAATGGTTTAATACAATTTGTTTCTAGTATGAGAAGGGTTATCTTATGATTTGTGCTTGCATTCTTGTTTAACTATTTTAATGCATGATCAACATTAAAATAAACTTGTTGTCTACTCTTGAACTCGGAAGATGAATAGAGGGATAGACCAAAGAATGTGGGAAGTGTGTTCATTCTAAGGTAAAGTCTAGAATGTTTCGTATATAGGATAGTCTTATACTTATATACCACGCTTGGTTAATATGCAAAATGAATGCTTAATGCTCCGTCATTTGCTCATGCCTAACCCCGCTCAACGATGTAGTTAGGCTATCAATGGTGGTAGGCGATTAGAGGTCGGGAGATCATGTTGAGGCATTGTTGGGACTCGGACCTGCATTTCTGGAGCTCATATGGGATGATGTTCCAACTGATGAGGACAAGAGGCGAACCATGTCGGATAATGAATCTGATTCGGAAGCAGCAGAGGGTGACCTTTTAGCTCTTGAGGGCACTGGCGGTGATGCCAACATGGATGAATGATCAGGGAAGTCCACCCGCCTTACCTTGCTTTCTTTTTGAATTATGTCACACTGCGGACAATGTTGAGTTTTAAGTGTGGGTGAGGACTATATATGTGTAAATAGTTTTTGTTTGTGCTTGCTATTTTGTTTTGGGTTCCTTGGTAGTTTTTTTCGGTTCTTTAGCCAAGGACAGTCCCGTTGAACCGTAGAAAAAAAATTGTTTCTTAGGATTGAGTCAGTGTCATAGTTGAGTCAAGCCGCCCTATGATAGATGGATGACGACCGTCTTAAGGGCAGTTTTCGTCATTTGGGTCTGTAGGGTTGGCTTTTGGCTAAGGCGGCACAACTGCTTTGAATTATATTGAAAGTTGAAAACATTGGATGACTTGGTGTTAAGACATCTAGGCTCTTTTCTGTGACTCTAATTGGCGTGTGATTTTTGTCAGTGACTGGGAAGTAGTATATAGTGACCAGTTCTGAGTTGAATGTTTGCCAAGTGTGTAAGATTTGTGCATTCCTTGCTATTGATTGAGGTCCAAAACTTGCCCGGTGTGTCTGCATAGCGAAAAAAAAGAGGATAAGGAATTTGGGAAGTGATATAGGCAATTCTTTGATAGCCCTGATTGTGTCTTCTTGTACCCACCTTGATGTATATCCCTAGTTAACCCCTTCAAGCCTTGAACTTATTCTTTGGTAGCCTATTTTGAAGCTAATACTCATTCTTTCTCTAGCCTATAAATTTGATCCAAAAGATCCTAAGCGCTTTGTGTGAATGTAAATGAAGGAAGCGGAAGTTCAGTGGCAAGCCCCAGCATAAGTTTGGCTCGTGAAAAAAAAAGTAAAAAATAAATCAATAAATAAATAAACTTTGATGAATGAAGTTGGAATGAAAATGGTGGGAAGAGGTGAATGTAAATGCTTTGCAACAAGGGGCCAAATGGTTCCAAGAAAAAGGAGCTTAAGGAGGAGGTTATTGAAAGAAGGTCCAAAAATGAAGTTTGTTTTGCATTAAAGCGCTTGGGAATCCAGTCACTAGTTATATCTGAAAAATAGTTCATACCGATCCCCTAGCCTGCATTACAACCCTTAAAAGACCTAATTGATCTTGAACTTCCGTATTCTCAAAAGTAGTGAGGTAGTACACTAAGGGCAAGCCTATGGTTCGTTGGTTGTGGCATGTAAATTCTTTCGAGAAGGTGAGCAAAATTGCTTCCCGCACCCATTTTTGTATGAAAATGTTATGTGTGAGTAAATCAGGGTGTTCATTTGTGGTGAGGGCACATATTTAATGAGGTCTGACAACTGATATATCTGTGGATCCAAAAGTTATGCATGAGTTTGCTACGTTATAAGAGTCTATTCTTGAGGCTAAATGGTCTTGCACGAGTCGTCCTAATGAATGCATAGTATTTGTCATGTTGTGTGAAGCTATGATAGTTGTTGTGGCCAAAGGTGAAATGTCATTAGGGGAAGTGTAGTGGAGTCGTTGTATGTTTGAAAGTATGGAAGTGTTCGAGGACGAACAAAGTTGTAAGTATGGGGTGGTGATCTTTGGGTATTTATGCGCCTAATAACCAATTTATCCCATATATATAGCTAGGTTGAGAGAATTTTTCGTTGTCGAAATTAAGTTTTGAGAGTCTTTTGATGTCGCTTCTTCTAACCAATATGATTAGATGTTTCAAGGTGAAAAGCAAAGAAGAACGAGCCAAAATAGGGCACCTGGTCAGAGGTCGGAAAATAGAAGACGAAGTTGCGGAGAAAAAGGGCCAAGAAGCTGGAGAATACACTACGAGGGAGCATCTCCACGTCCCGGAGCTAATACGTGTGTGCAGAAAAGGAATTCCACTTAACAATGGAGTGCGCGATGGGAGCGCGTCGCGGAGAGGTTTCATCTGTGTGCAACTATAGGCGAGAGAGCATCTCCACGTCGCGGACCTGGACACTTGAAATTGGCCACGTGTTTTATTTTAAACTATAAATATTTTAAGTGTGTTATTTTTATCATTATGAAGTTTAAAAAGACGGGAGCACATTATTTTGGGCGATTTGGCTAACACATTCTAGGGTTTTTCTTCTACTTTTTCATTTTGGTAAACCTTGTATGATCCTAAAATATTATTTGATAATATTTTGTGTTATGAGTAGCTAAATTCCCTTATTCTAGGGTTGTAGCTACGGTTAATGGTTTAATACAATTTGTTTCTAGTATGAGAAGGGTTATCTTATGATTTGTGCTTGCATTCTTGTTTAACTATTTTAATGCATGATCAACATTAAAATAAACTCGTCGTCTGCTCTTGAACTCGGAAGATGAATAGAGGGATAGACCAAAGAATGTGGGAAGTGTGTTCATTCTAGGGTAAATTCTAGAATGTTTCGTATATAGGATAGTCTTATACTTATATACCAAGCTTGGTTAATATGCAAGATGAATGCTTAATGCTCCGTCATTAGTTCATGCCTAACCCCGCTCAACGTTGTAGTTAGGCTGTCAATGGTGGTAGGCGATTAGAGGTCGGGAGATTCATGACCGTAAATGAACCTTGCAAATCCATAATGAGGTTAACACGTCGAATACTAGGATAAAATCAATATTATACCAGAGATCGATCTATGCTACAACCCTGGAGCACCTTTTCGAATTGTGAAATTTTCTTGTTTGAAACCTTTTAATTAAAGTAATTAATTTTTGATAGTGTCTAATTAGTAGTTATAAACGAATTTCTAAAATTATTTGTCACCCGAGTAATTTAGTTTAGACATAAGAGAATTGTTATTTGTTGATTTGGAGTCCTTTGGGTTCGATAATCCGGCTCGAATGAGTCGATGTATTACTTGAGTGACCACGTGCACTTGCGTGTACTTTTGGGCTATCAACAACTATTTTTCTAGGATTTGGATCAGAACTTGGAGATACAAAAAGGCAAAAGAAGATCGATCGATCGACTACTCGTCACGCTTGAAAATTGTAAGATATATTTAATATTAACTTTCTATTGCTTTCCAAATCTCAAAGTTCTTAAATTGATACAACACCTGAGTTATTAATCCATTTTACCAATAACCTTCGTGGTTCCAAAACTACAAATATTGTGAATATGGTTTTGATGTATATTAAAGTACACATTTATGATTGTCTTGTATGAAACACTATGGCACTTCAAAACACTTGTGTTTTAATTTCTTATATGCTAAACTCAAACACAATTTTAAATATTTTTTTATGTGATTTCTTAATAGTTCATATTCATCGTTATGGGGTACATGTACAACACACGTGCCTAGATACTAAATTAGTTGGACTCCTTGGCCGGGATTTTGGGGGGACCGGGATTGGGGGGATAAAAATTCATCCCATCCCGTCCCACTATATATATGGGATGGGATAGGATTTGGCGGGACGGGATGGGACGGGACGTGGGATTTTTTATTTTTTTTTATATGTTTATTTATTTATATTGAAATTATATGTTATTGAATAGCTTTTTTAGTTTATTTAGTTAATTAGTTTTCAATAACATTTTTAGCTAATAAAAAATGCTTTTCAAATTTTCAAATTTCAAGTTTCAAGTTTCAAATTTCAAATTTGAGAAGTTCAAATTTCTATTTTAAATATTTTAAAAGAATTTAACTTGAAATTTTAAAAGTCAAAATTCAAATTTTAAATTAAGTATTTTAAAGTTAGTATTTTAAAATTAAAATTAAAATGCAAGACAATAGTTATATAAAAAAGACTTGAATAAAGCCTTCAAATTTATTCAATAAAATCTAATTGCAACTTAGAACTTAGAAGTTACAATTTACAATTATTAGTGGAGTAACTAATCTACGCAGCCACCTTCTAGAAAGGGTTCTGTTTCAATAAATTCTCATATGTAAAACTAATATTTGTAACAAATATTAGATGAGTAACTAATTCACGTAGCCACCTTCTAGAAAGGGTTCTGTTTCAATTAGTTCTCGGATGTAATCTAATATTTGTATTCTCCTTTAAAATTCAATTCTAATTGTCGCATCATATCGTCGATAACATCCTCCGGTGTTGGAAAACTTTCTAGAAACTCTTGTGACTCTAATTCATCATCACTAGATCCAATTACCGCATTAATCCAAGCTTCTTGTTTGGAACTTAACCTTGGAAAATTATGATTCCTCCTCTCGGCGTTGACCCAGTCTCTAAATAAAACTAATGTTTCCAAACTTTCTTCCACCAATGAATGTCTATGATCGCCAAGTTGAAACCTTGCCGCACTAAAAGCAGCCTCTGATGCAACTGATGAAGCTTGAATAGCTAGAACATCACGAACCATTTTGCTCAAAATTGGAAATGCAACGCTCCGCCTCCTCCACCATGGAAATTGGAAATGCAACGCTCTGTCTCCTCCACCATGCTAATAAATCTTCATTGCCATCTCCGTCTTCCATTGTTTCTAAAGATTGATTAAGATATTCTTCAAAATCATCACGGTTAGTAGAATTAAGACCAAGAAAACCTCGCATATAACTTGAAATTCGAGCTTTACTCTGAGGATTAGAAGTTTGACCAACTTCTCCTTGAGTATTTCCTATAGTTATGTATTTTTCATACAAAATTTTTTATTCTACTTTTATGCTAGACTTACACATTTCACAAGTTGGATTTATTTCCGGTAAAATTTCTAAGGTATCATAAAAAGTGTCAACAAGTCCCTGCACACCTTGTAATTTATAGTCAGGATGAAATAAAGTAGCAGTTAAAAAAATTTGAGAAATAGGAAAAAAATATTTT
>NW_006239365.1:317644-367774 GCF_000226075.1 Solanum tuberosum
TAAACACCATTTGTACGGGTCCTTTATATTCGTAAGCAGCTGAAAGCATTTCGTAAAAAGAATTCCACCTTGTTTTAATATGTCTTGGAATTTTTCTTGGTGGCAAATCACATAGTACACTATGCTCATTAAATTCCTTAATTCTAGCAGTTCTTTGAGCATAAAAAATTCAAGCAACAACATATTCAATTTTCATACAACCACATTTAAATAATGAAATACCATCTTGTACAACTAAATTTAATACATGTGCAACACATCTAACATGAAAAGAATTATCATCAATTGGACATAATCTAGTTTTTAACATACTAGCAGCGTTTATATTATTATATGTATTATCTAATGCGACAGACATTACTTTATCTATAAGCATGTAATAATCTAGAACACTCAAAATATTTGAAGCTAAATATGCACCAGTTTTTTTCTCTACACATTCTTTATAACTTAAGATTCTTTTTTGCAAATTCCAGTTATGATCAATCCAATGTGCTGTAACAGTTAAATAATCACGTCCATTAACACTACGACCCATGTCCGAAGTTATAGAAACTCTACAATCTAATATACTAAACATACAACGAAGATATTGACAATGTTTACCTTGATATACAAAAACATCAGATTTAACAATATTTCTTGAAAAACCTCTATAATTAGGATTATAAGTTTGTTGAATATATTCAATAAAACCGGGATGTGAAGGAAAACTATAAGGTAAACCACAAACAGAAACCATTTTAGCTAAATTTTCGAGATCTCTTTCCTTATAATATTTACGTTGTATTAGTGGACCACCGGGGTTAGAAGGATCTAATGTTCCCTGAACCATGTTAGAAGCCCATACCAATTCATTAACTCAAATTCCTTTTTTTTATATGCTAATGATTTAGCTTCTTTATATTGAATCGGCACACAAGATAACAAATGTCTATTTAAGCCCCCCGTCCCACCTTGACCTCCACCTTGTTTATGTTTAAAAGGTTGCTTACACTTATTACAAATAGCAATAGAATTTTCCTTATCTAAAGTCATAAATTGCCACACAACAGAAGTTTTAGGGCGTTGATACTTCACCTTCTCCCTTGTAGGAGGTATAAGGGGTGGGCGTCCACAATTTTGCTCCGTTGAATTTGTAGTTTTATTTGGAGCATTTGTCACCGGACTAGTAGGTGTATCTTCTAATTCATCTTCTCCCGAACCAACTTCTACTTCTTCACCTGAATTTTCATCAAGATAAGGATTAATATCACCATAAATTTGTTGTAAAAGTTCATGATCGAGTTGAGCATTTGAATCAATATCATAAGAAGTATCATCAACATAAGTAGAATCATTTGTATTAACTCTAACTCTAGAAGTACCACCACATTTACTCTTATTTTTTTCCTTACTACTTTTTTTAGTAAAATTAAATAATCTACTAATGCCACTTGGTTCTTTCTCTTTTCCTTTACCGGTATCTTTTTTGTTAGAACTCATATTTAATTATATGTAAAGTATAATATAAAAATCAATGTAATATAAAAATAAATAATAACACAAAAATTAATGACGAAAAATAAAATATAGATATTATGAAACGAATGTACCAAACGTCTGCGTTAATAGCAGACGTTATAACTGATTCTTGAAGCTTGTAGTTTGTTGTAACTTGTAATTTGGAACTCCAACACTTGATAGCAAATATGAAAACTATATATATTATGATATAATATGAAAATTTAGAATTGAAATATATGTATTATGATATAATATGAGACTTAAATGGAATAAAAAATTGAGACTTAAGATTGAGAGGATATAGAAAATAGATGAGAGAATAGATGATTTTGTAAGAAATAATAAGGGGATAGAGGGGTATTTATAATATTAAAAAATGGGTTAAAGTGTATTTATGATAACTTGAGGGTTTAAATTAAAGTATTAAAAGTAGGGGTGGTAGGGGGTGTTGGGGAAGTGAAAAAGGTAAATAAATCTGTTTGGGGGGGCCCACTAGCCGTTGCCCCAACGGTCTCCAACGGATATAATTTTAAAACAAAAAAAAAATTAAAATTGAGGGAATTCCGCGAAACCGGCCGGTTCGAGTGGGACCAAAGGGTGAACCAGCCCCTAACCGGTCCCCTATCCCGAACCCCTCCCAACCTGCGAGAACTTACGGGACCAGGTCTGGCGAGCCGATTCTCGAACCGGTCGCAGGTCGGGGCGGGCCGACCCGGTCCCCCTGGCAGCCCTACCATTTAGACACACATTAGATGTGCTTGAGATATCTATATAAAATAAGTGATTTTAAGTTGATGATTCATTTTCCCATTTCTATATGTTAAGTTGGTGGGTACAACAATTTTAAGTATAGTGAACTTGTGTTATATATGTATTATAACTTCTTTTTTAAAAAAAAAAAAAAACTCTCCTCTCACATTTGGGCTATTTCCATGTGCAATTTGACTAAGATGTTTGTCAATCATTTTCTTTGATCTGCTCTTATTGGTCTGCCCTCCATCATTAGCGTCATTGATATTGATTTTCTTTTGTTTAAAGAAAATGACTGGTCTTTTTTTAATCTATTATATTATATATGGAATAAGACATAATTCTCAAAGACAATGATGAAGTTAATGTTGTTTTTACTAAAGCAATCAATAGGAGTGAAGCACTTTCACTAATTAATAAATGACTAATTGTTGTTTACCTACCATTAATTAATAAATTAATAATGCAATAATTCAGACTCATATTCCAGTCTGTTTGTGCCATTGCTAACTCGAATTATTGTTTGATCTCCTCACCCTTCTCTCTATACTTAACAACACCTTGTGCCATATAGGATTCAGATCTACGACTAATGAGTTAACAATCGATAGATCAACTACTGAGCTACTGAGGAATAACAGGAGATTCGATAAGTTAAGATTAAAGTGAGTTCTACTGATTCAGAATTTATTTTCATACTAACACGAATTTTTTATCCTCTGAAACTATATACTCCCCCTTTGCAATTTAAGTGTCTTATTTTGACAAGTGGAAGAAGTTTGGCTTGTTTCTCTTTTTTCTGTATGTTTCAGACAGTCTTCCAATACCCTTTATAAATATCATCACTTGCTTTTGTAGCTTGGTGGTTGTTTTCCCCTTTAATCTTCTTTAATTCCTTCATCTAACACCTTCTATGCATATATCTCACCAAGTGCTTCATCGTTCCTAGTTTTAATTACATTTGTAACAAGATAGGTACATATGACTTGAATGCACCAACTTGAGGGGGAGTGTTAGAATAAATAAGAATAGGAACATGAATAATATCTACAATCCTACTTAGAACGAAATAGGAATAGTATATATAATTCTACTTGGAAAAGGATTGTAATGTAGTGTCCTAGTTGGAAAAAGAGTCTACTATAGGGTGTGTTTGGTATGAAGAAAAATGTATTTTTGGAAAATAAGTGGATTTCTAACTTATTTTCTCATGTTTGGTTGGTGACTAGAAAATATTTTTTAATGTTTGGTTGGTGAATGAAAAACATTTTCAAGAAAACAACTTTTATTTTTTGCTTGAGACTAGAAATACTCTTTAGAAAGTAATTTTGACTCGAAAATCAACCCCGATAATCGATCTAGGATCCAATCCTGATATCCGAACTAGGACACGACCCCGACGATCGTTCAAAAATCCGAACCTGAGATTTGACCCAGGACCTGACCCAGATTTCTAACCCTAAAATATTTTTCAAAAACAATTTTAAAAAAAAAATTGACGGGGGAGGGCGGGGATTGGGGGAAGGAGGTGGCGTAAAATATGAAATTTTTAAAATTTTAAATATTTTTCAATAACATTTTTTCTTTAAAAAAAAATTAACGGGGGCGGCCCTGGATAAGGGGTGGAGGGAGAATAAAAAATGAAAATTTTTATAATTTCAAATAATTTTAAAAAAAAAAATTGACAGGGGAGGGCGGTGACGGCGGGGTTAAGGGGTTGGGGGAGGCATAAAAAATTGAATTTTTCAAAATTTGAAATATTTTTTAAAAAAGTATTCTTTAGAAAAGGTAATTTTTTACGGGGAGTGGTGTAAAAAATGAAAATTTTAAAATTTGAAATCTTTTTCAAAAATAATTTTTTTTTACGAGGGTTGGCCCTGCGTTAGGTGTAAGGGGGGTGTCACGACCCAAAGTATACCCTAGGTGTAACATGACGTATAGGACCCCAAGAGACCCTACACAAGCCACTTAGCATACATCATACAAGATAATAGAATAAGGAATCCAAAATCATAGTCTTATCTCATAATAGAATTTTGACAAAGGGGAAGTCTAACATAAATCTCCATAAGCCATCTAAACATCATAAGAAGTGGTTGGGACGTAACTCATACACCACATACATCATCCAAAAACTAGAAAGACATAAAGCAAGTAAAAGTGTCTCGGTCCTCGGAAGAAGAGGACTTGCCAATCTCTTGAATCCAAAAGAAGCAACTAGCCACAAGAGTGAGGGGTAGGAACGTCGGACCCTACGTTAATGAAACAATGTAGGTACAAGTATACATTAGTACATGGAATGTACTAAGTATGGGCAATATGCATAAAATATACATGGTAGCATGGATGGCTTAAAACATATAAGACATGATCAATATTTGAACATTTAAGAGTTTAAAGAAGCAATGACATATAAATCACGAAATATAATCAATGTATTTATAATAGGAGACATACGAAAAACTTTGAAGAAACATAATCATTTTGTGGGATATTAGCTTTAACCGACTGTAACGATCCAAAAATGGACGTGATGACAGTTGTCTATTCCCAGCAAGACAAGTCAGTCTCAACCCAAATAAAAACGAAAGCAATATGGAAATAAAAAGCAAGAATAAGACAAAGGCGGAAAACTTATTCATTCTAAACAATACTCCAAAACCTGATTGAAACATGTACACGTCATTAATGAAAAAACATAATTCGAAAGATAAATACAAGTCCCAGACTTTGTTTCTCAAGTGGAACAAAGCTTAAAGAAAAAGGGAAAGAGGGTTCGCCGAATGACAAGCAGCTACCTCTATCAATCCTTCACGAGCCTCAACTATCAGGAGGAGAAGAAGAAGAAGATCACATGGGTCCGAGCTCGGAAAAGATCACATAGATCCGGCCTCGGAACCAACACAAATGTAGAAGAAAGGGGTGAGTACCAACAACACAGTACCCAACAAGCAACCTACTAAACAAGGCAACTAGCTAGAAAAAGAATACCCCTGACTCTCAAACCGAACCTTCTCAAACCACAACCTGCACAGAAATCAGCCCAACCTAGCAATTCTACAATACACAGCTCATAAGGCTCAATATTCACAGTCTAATAGCCACAACTCAACAATTAAAGGGATCAAATAAGTCAACCTCAAATTCAAGTAGTTCAGTTACACGCAACAAGTGCATCAATTTCAAGTATCAAGCAAATCACGCATAAGCATCAAAGGTATCAAGTTACAAAATCAATCTCTCACCAGAACCATTTACATTGGAACAATATCACTAGCCGGAATCATTTTTCATCGGCTCTATATCCCTTGCCAGCAATGATCTCTGCATAATAACATTTGCTGGAAATGACCTCGGCCTAATCATACTCGCCGGCAAAGACCTCGATATAATAACACTCATCGGTAAAGACCTTGGCATCACAACACTCACCGACAAAGACCTTGGCCTCATAATCATCACATGTCTCATCATGGTGTTCAATGATCAATAAACACAAGCAATATCACACCACATAGAAGAGACAGCAACTTACACAATTCAAGTCCACATTTATGCTTTCAAGAATTTCATCAATCAATCAACAAGGGTTACAGTAAGGCAATTCACATCATCATGATTGATTTCACGTATCATGACACTTCTTCCAATTCTAAGTGTCAACGATCGTTAGTCAGTAATATAACCCAACTAAGTGAGTTGGGGTCGAATCCCACAGGGAGTGGTACATGTTTGAAAATCAAGAGCCAAGTGTAAATATGATCAAGTCAATCATAGGTAGAGACATTTACTAATAAAAGCATAGTTCAAATTAAAGGGTCACACAAATGTCAAATATGCGGGGTTTTGATTGTAATTATCAACTACAGGAGCAGCAAATAACACGAATAAACAAGTAGAGAAATGGGTTCTTGGGATGTGATTGGATTATAGGCTAAGGTAGACAAATGGATGATTGCAATTGATAGTAAATAGCTATAAATCAGTGAATAAGCAAGAGTTTAGTGGGGGTAAACTTTCTCTCGAACAATTTACACTGAATCAAATTGGTTTCTCTCGAACACCAATAAGCAGCAATTAAGAACAGTCTACGCTTTAGTCCATTCACTCTCTCGAGCTGAACCCATGACAACCCAATACCCACAGACTATCAAATTAGTAACCTTGGTTTTAAAACCTCTCTCTCGAGCAAGCCAAAAACACGAAGGTAGAGTTGCATTTGCAACTACAACCCTTTAAATTAAACCACAATTACTGATTGAAATCACTTTTAAACAACATTTAAACTATCAATTAACAATACCCAGCAGCTAAATCAACCCATAATCACACCCCAAGAATTGGGGTTTTAGCTAGACATCATAAAAATATAGAAATAGTTACCAAATTGTGTTTCTATCAACTAGGTACGATTAATTTCATATCTACAAAGGTCTAAATTGAAGAATCTTCAATACCCACTTTCAGTTTCTCAAAAATGGAAATCTTCCAATCTTCAAAGCTAAGGAAAATATTGTCTCAATACTCTCTGTTCTATTCTAAAACTTCAAAACTGATAAAAGATGATGATACTAAACATAAAGTTTGAAAATGTATCTATAGTCGCCAAAAATTGTGCTGCGAAGAACCATTCGGCGCAATAAGTTGGGATCGCCGATCCACTAGGCGATCCACCATTTGGTCAATTCCATTGTCGTTTTGTTTTGGCCTTCAGCATCCTCAAGTTCTGTAACTTTGGGTGATCTAGCACTACATCGCGGAACCGTTCGGCGACATGCCGACTGCTCCTTTCTACGCCGACTTGATTTTCTCCTCAGGGCTTTTCACACTGGAACTTTAGGCGAGATCATGGTCATTCGACGACTCGTCCAATGGGTTAGGCGATCATCAGGCCTTCTTTTCTTCGTTCTTTCAACTACATTGTTCCTTTGTGCTCATTAGTGTCCATGCTTTGTTCCTCAATCCAAATACCTGGAAAATCAAGGATTTACATCAGTTATTGGCACAAAATATGCATTTGAGGACACTAAATCTATTGAAATAAAGCCCTAAATGAGTCCAAATCGTGGACTCATCAACACCCTAACTTAAACTTTTGTTTGTCCTCAAGTAAAACTCAAGTTCAGCAGCTCAAAAGGAATGTCTCAAACAGTGTTACAAAAGACTCAATCATGAATGCACACAAAAAGACTCAACTTACTCATGCAAGGATCAATTGTGCACTCAAAGATTCAAGTTGTGACTCACCATTACCAAAGAATCTCAAGCTCACAATACTTGCTTCAAATGCAAGTTCAAGCTCAACAAAGGTGTTCAAATGCCCTCACACAAAGGATGATTCCATATCCACACACAATGGTTCAACAATTTAAAGCTCTGGAATCAAATGCAACACTCACACTCACAAAGATGAACACAATGCATGACTCCACCCATAGGTTTACCCGTATTTTCTAAGCAACAATTGTTTCAGCTCAGTCAAGATCAAAAAGGTGTTTTCAAGGCTTGTAACAGGGCTGAGTGCAAATGTATGGTCATTTAGGCTCAGTGGTTGCTATCCTCATGATATGTGGTATGAACAACACTTCCTTCCCTTTCCTTCATCATTCTCATTCTTGCTCAAAAGTCTCCCCATTATTCACGTTCCATGGACATATTGGATACCCCATTTCCTTTGCACTTTCACAACTTTATTCCACAACTTTTTCATTCTTTTTTCTTTTCTTTTTATTTATTTTTTTTGTATGGAGGGGTTCCATTTTTCTCAAAAATCATGGTTCAAGGGGACTTGTTCGCATTTCTTGGTTTACCTTTTCTTTTCACCACCCCAAACTTAGGCTTTTGGCCTAAGTTAGCTATTCACAGAAACCACAAATCATGAGGATTATGGGTAATGGATAAAGAAAGGTCAAAATTTCATCAAGTTTCTTCCAAGAAAAGGATAAAGCTCAAAGGGTTTTCAAGCAAGAATCACACACTCACAAGGTTGGCAAAAAAGAGGTATAATGTCAAATTGTTTCACACTCTTCAGAGTTGCCTAAGATCATTTCAACAGATTGTATCACTTAGCCAACCGGACCAACGCGGCAAATTCTAGGTGTCATCACACATGGTTCACGGTAAGCTCATCACACAAGGCATTGACACCGATGACAAACAAGACTCCACACTTTCGCTAGTATGCAATGTTCATCACAAGAGGCTCAATTTGATACTTGGCTAGTCACAACGAGATGCAAAAAATTCACATATTATCTATGCAACTTCATTTGGCCTCATCGTAGCTGTGCATTCATTTTTATTCAATTGTGAGCACTATTCAAGTCATCGATACTCAAATTTAGAACAGCCACATTTAAACACAAACAAGAGGTGGCACAAATTTTTTCTAAAGGGGTCCAAAAATTATTTACAATTAAAACAAGGAGCCACAAGCTCAATCATCCCCAAAAATAGTGCAAAACACAGTTACAGCTCAAAAACTCAAATATATAAACATAACAATAGTCACAAAAGGTGGGCCTCACCCCACCACAAATAAAAAAACATTTGTCCTCAAATGCAAGCAAAATAATATCTAAAAGCCAAGAAAAATAAGACAGAGAGGGAGGTAAGGGAAATCCTGGCTACGCAGTCGCTCCATCTGTCTGGGCATCAGTGTCCAGTGTAGAATCAGCAGTACCAGCTCTGCTAAGAGCTGCCATGGACGTCTCCGTTAGCGATGTCTAGATCACTGCCTATACAATAGTCTCCTCCAGATCTGGCAGGTCTCCATAAATGCAATCCTCTCTCACCTCAATCTGCTCCTCGGCGGTCTTTGTCTCTGACTCATTAGCTAATGTGCCATCCCTATGTACATCTCCGGTGGTAGCCGGAGTAATCTATGAAGTCTAATGGGCATCCACATCATCCGCAGCCTCTAAGAGTGAAGTGAAGTCAGTAGACTTTAAATAGTCCACATCCTTCCTCAAATATGCTACTTCGGCATTCAAAGTCGTGACCTCAGAGGTTTCCCCCTGTCTGCTCTCACAAGCCTCAACTCTCGTAGTGAGAGTGTCAATGGAAGTCCGAAGAGGGGTAAGTGCAGCTAAAATGGCAGCCTCAATCATCCATAGCACAACAGCCTCTAATCTGGTAGCTCTAACATCAGCCGAATGGGCCAAGTTCCCCATCTTCAGGATCATCGCCTGGGTAATCTTGGCTGGCTGGGAGGAGGTAGAGGCACCATGTGCCTGTGAAGAAGAAGAAGGAGCAGATGTACCTGAAGGCCCGAAGGCCGGAGTAGGCATAGATGCCTCTGCAGGTATCGAATCAATGTCCACCTCCGGGGATGTATCCATCGGAGCTGCTCTTCTCCAGTCGGCCTCCTCTAGTGTGTACTCAGCCTCAATACACCGGATGTCAGTGGAGGAAGAAAGGGTAACCTCAATATCTCTCGCATCATCCCGGGGTACGCCAGCACGTCGACACAACTCCGTGATTAGGACCGAGAATGGCAAGGATATCTGGCTCTGCTTGGCCCTCATGGCCATCTCTTGCTCTATGAGGAGTCCCAAGTCGATGCTCCTCCGGGATATTATAACTCGAAGGCAGGCTGCCTTAGAGTGGCGCAGAATGGACTCTTTCTGAGATGGCATTATGGTGCTGCTAATAAAGCCAAACCAGAACCGAGCAGCAATGCTCAAATCTCTCTTCTCTATGGGACCCCTACCTCGATCCACCTTGGGGTGGTATCGGAAATCAATGGAGCAAGCTAGCCCTTCAGGTCATCCAAAGAATGAATAGTAGGCAAACCCTCATATGCCACTGTAGCTCCTAGACTTCTGTTGAGTACACTATTAATGTACTCGCTATAGCATCTGACTTTCTTTCCCGACTTCACCGATCTAAACTCACTGCCTTCTTCTTGCTTTTAGGAACCAGGTCACCATATGTGAAGTAGAACTCCTGAACCCATGTAGGAATGTAGAGGCTTCGGGGCCTGGTGAACTGCTCAAATCGGTGGTAATGAAGGGTGTCACTCACATCGGAGTATCTGCCTTTAAGGCCCTCTGTAGAAAGTAACTTATCCTCTAAAATAGTCCGCAACCCATCTGCTTTCAATCTATTAAGGAGTCGGGGAAGAGGAATCACAGGTGGCACTGGAGCCACATGAGGTACCAAAGCTGGCACTGTATCAGCTGCAGGAGGAGTGGCAGCAGCTGGGACCCTAGATGGGTCAGGACGAGCTCTAGCAAGAAGCTCTGTCCGCCGGAACTATAGGGGCTGGTCATCCTCAGGCTCAGATAAAGTAGCCCAGGAGTTAGCATTCACTCTTTCAATTGTGGGCCTCTTGCCTCTGCTCTGACCTCCGGTTAGAGGCTCTTGCCTTCCACTTTCCGGAGGATTTGATCCCCCTTCATTGATTGTGATACCCCGCGCTCTTTTTCGAGGTGGCATGTCGAGGTTTGTCCTTGCCATAGCTGCAAAACATCAGGAAAAGTTAGAAACAATTCAATCAGATGCACAGAAAAGTAATTGCAGAGAGACTCGCCGAATCTCTTTGGTGAACTATATCGGGCTCGCCGAAAAGATTGGCTTAAAAATCCCAAAAAAAAATTGGCATCTCGGCGATGGGAAGGCCTTTTGGCGAGCAAGAACTAGCTCGCCGAAAGTTACACTCCAATTAAGGGCCAGGGGTGCAGACAAAGGGCGATCAAGAAGGACTTTCGGCGAGACGCCGAGTGCATTCAGCGACCTCAGGCTTCTCACCGAAAGTGACAGAACCAAACTTCATAATTAGCATGAAATTAAAGGCGTTAGGGGGAACTTCGGCAACACGTCGAGTGGGCACTTACCTCACTAAGTTTTACAGGACAAAGTCGTGATCGCCGACTTGGTCGGCGATTCACCAATCTGCTCTTGGGCTCGCCGAGTTTTACAGACTCAGACCCTATCATTTCCTAAGTCCAATGGCGGTCCAAGTCAGGATCTCCGACCACTTCGGCGAGTCACCGACTGGACTTTTAGCTCGTCAACCTGCACTTTTCAAAAACCTTCCACACTTTAACCTGCACAATCAACACACCATTATTTACCAAGAACAAAACGAATGCAATAAAGGGTCTTGGGTTGTCTCCCAAGCAGCACCTTAGTTAACATCACAGCACGATGCAAGTCTACACTCAAACCTCATTCTTGGGGTTGGCCATAGTGTCACTAGGCAAACCGTCTTGCTGTCTCGGGTTCAAATGAGACGAGATATGACCCATTTGGGTCTCTAACTGTTTGATTGAGATGGAATAAGAGGTAACCATCTCGCTAAGGGTCGACACAACATCTTTCATTTTTTTCAAATTCTTATCTGACCCCTCAACTTTGTTGAGGATACGAGAAAGCATATCCTTAGACCGACCACCTTCTGAATCCTTTGGCTTTTGACGCTCGTGGGGAGGCACATACATATCCTTCTCCCCATCCTTTTGATTGAGATTTCGAACCCTCCACTCTCGATCATGATCTTTCCAACCTTCATCCATGTTTCAACCTTGGTTACTACCCTGCCTCGGGTAGTTTGAACGATAACCACCACCTTGGTTGGCTAGGAAATTCACCTCTTCGTTGTACAAAGCCTCAAACTTGGCCTCATCAAGAATAACAGACTCGACACCAACGGCATTAACACTTCGAGCACCAGCTCCCATGACATTTTTGGACAAAATGTCAAGTTGTGTCATGATCTTGGCCATGTTCTGGTACCTCTCTTGGTCTTTCTTCATCTGCTCCTTGGTCAATTTAAATGTGAGAGGGGAGACTTGATCTTCACGGGTGTTCCAAGCCAAATTTATGATGGTCATGCCATCCAAGAGCTGAGCCGTTATCACATAAGGTTGTTGCATCAAACTTCCAGGAGAAAGTTGGTCAGCAACACCCATGTTTACCGAGTCAAAGCTCCGGTAAAAATACTGCAGCAACACGTTGGTATTGCAAAGACTATGTTGATTGACTCAGGGCTGGCTATGAACATCTGGGAAGAAGCAGTCAACACAGCATGTTATGTTACTAATGGGTGCCTTATCAGGTCTATGATAAAGAAGACATCTTATGAATTGCTGAACAACAGAAAGCCTTCAATTGCCCATCTTAAGCCATTTGGGTGCAAATGCTTTGTTCTAAATAATGGAAAGGATGATCTGGGTAAGTTTGATGCCAGGAATGATGAAGGTGTGTTTATAGGATACTCCTCCACTAGAAAAGCTTATAGAGTGTTTAACAAAAGAACTCTTTGTGTTGAAGAAAGCACTCATGAGACCTTTGATGAATCTGAGAAAAGTGATGATCACAATGGATACAATGAAATTGAGGAGTTGATCAAGGAAAGGGAAGACAATGACAGCCTAAACCCTGGAAACAAACAAGTCACAAAGGAAATCGCTGCAAATCTTACAGGAGTACCTGGTCCCTCCGATACTACTCAGGAGGTTCCACTCCAAAATCATGAAGATGATGATGCTGAATCTGATACTGAAATTGAAGTGGAGTCAGTCAGAAAGTCAGAATGGAAAAATCAATCCTCACATCCATTGGACAATCTGATCTCTCCACTTGACTCTAGACATGCAGGACAAGAAATCTAGTTGCATATTCAGCCTTTATATCATCTATTGAACCAAAGAACATCAAGAAAGCTTTACAGGATGATGATTGGGTAACATCTATGCATGAGGAACTCCATCAGTTTGAGAGGAGCAAAGTTTGGCACCTAGTCCCCAGACCTCATAACAAAACTGTGATAAGAAGTTTGAGGAGCATGGAACCATTACTAGAAACAAGTCAAGGCTTGTAGTGCAGGGTTATAACCAAGAGGAAGGGATTGACTATGATGAGACCTTTGCTCCTGTAGCCAGAATGGAAGCCATTAGAATCTTGATGGCATTTGCTACTCATATGAAATTTAAGCTCTTTCAAATGGATATCAAGAGTGCCTTCTTGAATGGGAATCTGAAGAAAGAATTATATGTCAAACAGCCCCCAGGCTTTGAAGATGCAGAACTGCCAAATCATGCGCTGAAGTTAGACAAGTCTCTGTATGGGTTTGGTATGAACGCCTATCAAAATTCCTTCTTGCAAATGGGTTCAAAAGAGGTAAAATTGATAATACTCTGTACTTGAAATCCAGAGGAAAGGAGTTGTTGATTGTGCAGGTTTATGAGAATGATATCATTTTTGGAGCCACTACATATTTACTTTGCAAGGAATTTGTTGATCTAATGAGCAGTGAGTTTGAAATGAGCATGATGGAGAACTCACTTTCTTCCTAGGCTTACAAATCAAACAATCCGTTCAGGGTACCTATATATGTCAAGAGAAATACATCAAGGAACTGCTTCGAAAGTTCAATCTAATTGAGGCAAAAGTTTTTGACACTCCCATGAGCACAAGTGTGAAGCTTGACTTGGATGAATATGGAGTTGAGGTAAATCAGACTATGTATAGGGGAATTATTGGGTCACTCTTGTATCTCACTACAAGCAGACCAGACATAGTCTACAGTGTAGGGATGTGTGCAACGTTTCAAGTTGCACCAAAGGAGTCACATCTAAAAACTGCTAAATGAATACTGAGATACCTGAAGGGAACTCAGGACCTGGTCCTCTTCTACCCGATAGGTGACTCACTTAATCTAATTGGTTTTGCAGATACTGACTATGCAGGCTTTCTTGTAGATCGAAAGAGTACATCAGGCATGGCACATTTTCTTGGATCTTCACTGATATCTTGGGGGACAAAGAAACAGAATTTAGTTGTCCTGTCCACTGCTAAGGAAGAATATGTAGTTGCTACTTCATGATGTGCTCAACTGTTGTGGATCAAGCAGCAATTGGAGGATTTTGGTGTTCTCACTAATACAATTCCTTTAATGTGTGACAACACCAGTGCAATGAATATGGTCAAAAATCCTGTGCAGCACAAGATAACAAAGCACATAGATGTGAGGCATCATTTTATGTGGGACAATGTTGAGAAGCAAAATGTGGTGATGAAATTCTGCAAGACAGAAGATCAATTGGCTGACATCTTTACAAAGCCCCTGAGTAAAGAATGCTTCATTAAAAATAGGATGAGGCTGGGGATGCACAAGATTACCTGATTCCTCAACAAGTTTGCACAAAAATCTTCTATTTTGATTATGTTAAGGAGGGCAGTTATCTATACATGTTTAATGCATGTCACTTAAGAATTCACTTTTGGTACCTTAATGCAGGTATACACTCATGGTATGTCTAGATGAAGGGAAGATTAAATCATACAGACAGGGTTGCAAACTGAAAAGGGGACCTGGTCCTCCTGAAGTTAGTATTACTTACGCTACACTGTTTCTCTGTCAACATCATTGCCACGTGTCCCTCGCCCATTCATCACATCAATTTCAAGTGTCTTTTCTCTTTAAAACCAAGGTTCGCTATTGTTGGGGACCCGATACTCTTTTAACTATTTTAAACCTAAGTTTTAGAGAATCAAATCTCTTCAGTTATTTCTTTCTAATTCTCTAATTGTTCTTCAAGTATCTTCTTTCCTCTCTCAAAAGTGTCTAACTCTGTCTATTCTTCCCAGACTTCAGTCAACCAAGAAGTTGAAAACCCTAGTTCCTTCAACTTTTCCATACTCCCTCCAGATTAAACTCCTTCGACTCTAGTTTGTTGAGTTGGTGAAATGGGTGAATCCACCACTCCCCTTACTGAAGTTGTGATATCTCATGTAGTCCCTTCTGAGGATATTCTGCCCTGTTCCCCCACTCTAGTTTTGTCTGGTGAAAATTCCCAAAACTCAGAGGCACAATTTGTTGCGAAGGTTGTTGATGGACCTAGTACTGAAGAGATAGATGTGGCTTCTAGGGGTGTATCCTCCGCAATGTCTGAATGATTTTTTGAGGGAGACCTGCCTGAGGGAAGGGGTCCTGAATCGAGCATTCTAGCAGCATGAGCTGAACTTGTGGCTGCGCAAAGTTTGACTTCACTTCGAGGAGATGTTCAATCAAACTTTTCAGAACCAAACGACAGGTCACTCTCAGTCTTGAACCAGGTTTTGACCAAACTCCCACGTCTATTAATGTTGAAACTGAAGAGGAGGAAGAAGATCTCCCTTGAGATGGAACAGAACAGGGGTACGAGGAGCCAACACCTAGACAGTTGGTGCACCTGATCTAGAAATTGTTGACAGTCCTCCTGAAGTTGACCACATAGCCGAAACTACTAAGTATGACAAGGAGCGACAAAGAAAAGGAAAGGGAAAGTTGGTTGTGTCCCACTCTAAAGGGGACAAACGAAAATATGTTACAAGGAGAACGCAAAAGGTCTTGGGGAGTGCTATAGAGGCAAGCAAACTTCAGACTGAGAGGATCAGGAAAAGGAGGAGAGAAGGCCATGAACCTAAACATCCTACCTCTACTCCCTTGTCTATTGGGTCTAGTGCAACTGAGTCAGACGATAGTATTTCTTATGTTGCTAAAAGAAGAAAAAAAGGAGAGGAATAAAAGGTAAAACCAAAGAAAGTGAAAAAGACTACAAAGAAATCTCCGGTAAAAAGGGAGAAGGTGAAAAAGAGAACCACTGTCAAGTCAACTCGAACAAAGGGCCCAGGTCCGTCTGTTGGAAACACTGGTGACAATGAGGAGATGTCCAGGGATGCTCGTATAGCAGAGATGGAGAAGTAGAGAGTGCTGAACGAGAGCCATTTGGTATGTCAAACCTCTCTGATGTTGTTTCTTTGCAAGAATTGAGCCATTTGTTTGAACCCCCTACCCATTATCTTCATGAACCTGAGGTACGAGAATTCTATTACAAAATGGAACTTTTAGAGGATGGGGGATCAAGACTATTGTTCACGATGTTGAAATTCTTCTAGATGTGGAAACACTGGGTATTTATTTGGGTGTACCAGTAAAGGGAGTGCGATCTATTGAAGGTTGTAAACCTTCCAGTGGGTTTTCAACAAGGGCCACCAAGCGTGGATATATAAAACTTGCTAGGGTTCCAAAGAAGTTTCTTAAGGGAGAATATCAGATACTCTCTGAGTTCATTAACAAAGTGCTAGTCCCTCGAACTGAGAAAAGAACAGTGGCATCCGCTGCTGATCTATTCCTCATGGAGAAATTGGATGAGCTTGATGAAATTAATCTCCCTGCAATCATGCTTGAACACATGCACAGGGTTATGACTTGGAAGAAGGCTAAGCATGGGATTCCATATGGGTATTTGCTGAACTATGTGTTTAAACACTTTGAAGTACCTTTGGGAAGAGGAGTACCGGGTACCACCAAACAAATGTTCACTGCAGCCACCCTACTGGAATGTGAGTGTGTGGAAGGAAAAGTTAATGGAAGGTCAATGGTGGCGGATGTTCTTGAACAGCAAGTCTCTCTCAAACGTGAGGTAATTGATCTCACTGCAATTCTACACGATAAAGAGATGGAGATTGTGAAAGTAAAGGCCAAATTACAAAAAGTGGTCTCAGGGGGACCTGGTTCTTCTGGTGTGGATGAGAAGGAAATACAGAGGTTGAGGGATGAGAATGCAACGCTGCTGAAGACTAATGCCTCAGTTAGTGAGGAAATTAAGTCCTTTAATAAGCAACTTCTTCAGGCTCATAAGAGTGCAAATGAACGTATGATATTGTTAATGCGCACTTTTAATTCTATTCCACCTCCGTCCTAAACGTGTCCTGTTTCCCTAGTTTTTTTTTCTTTCTTCAACCCTGATTAAAACTCTTGTGGCTTTGTGTTGTTTTGACTGACTACAGTGGTCAGTATTTGTTATCTAATGTTATTTATGTTTCTTCCCTGATTCATGTGTGGTTTATTATTCCCTTTATGCTTACTTACACATGTTCCGTGTGGCCCGAGCCCCTGAATTCTTTTTTGTGAAATTGTTTGTTGGGAAGTTGGGCATTGAACTAAGGGGGAGGTTTTGTTAAGTTTTGTTTGGATGTGGAACCAAGGGCATTGAACTAAGGGGGAACATTTGTTGGATATTTGAATGAAGGGAAAAGGCTCAAATATGCCATTGAACTTTCAGAAAAGGCTCATTTATGTCATCCGTTAAAAGTTTGGCTCATTTATGCCATTACCATTTAAGGCTCATTCATGCCATTATTTTTTAACGGTGATTTTGCAAAACCATTTTTTACACGTGGCCAATTATAATTCGGCCACGTCATTAATTTTTTTAATTAAAAAAATCAAAATTCTGAACGAATATTGAATTATAATTCGGCCACGTCATGACATGGTTGAATTATAATTGGCCATGTATAAAAATGGATTTGCAAAACCACCGTTAAAAAATAATGGCATGAATGAGCCTTTTCTTAAACGGTAATGGCATAGATGAGCCAAACTTTTAACGAATGGTATAAATAAGCCTTTTCTGAAAGTTCGATGGCATATTTGAGCCTTTTCCCTTGAATGAATGTATTTTAACTCTCATGAGGCTCTGTGTAGGTTGTTTGTCATCATCAAAAAGGGGGGAAATGATAAATGCTAACGCTCCAAGATGTTTTGATGATTTCTTCACAAGTGCAGGGACCTGGTCCTCTGCAGAGTATGCTTGTCCAGTGTCATTATGTCGTACAACTGTAAAAGTTGTCTGTGTCAGGAAGTTGGTAGAGTTGCAGATTACTCCTCCAATTAGAAGCGAACGAGGTTGCCTGTACATTGGATAATAACTTTTCATGTCTAATATATCTAATGTAAAACAACAAAATATTCATTCATTCAAAGTAAGATATTTCAAGCTTCAAAAACAGCAGAGACCTGATCAATTGCTTCAAGTGCTTCCTGTACCAGCTACTATGTTGTTTGCTTGTAATCGTGCTTAAAGTGTAGGAATCGTTTCACTTGTTAGAAACGTTTCAAGTGTGGATGAATCAGTGCAAGAACCTAAGTTGTGAGTAACTTAGTCTCTTACATCAAAGTCTATATTGATTTGTTAGGATTAGTATAGTAGGCAGTGTTGTATCTGCTTAGGCTCGTCTAAGTGATAGGAGGTATTACTTAGTGTGGAGATTAGTAGGTTAATCTCATTTTGTAAACTGATTTTACTTTTGCTTGAGAAGACTAGTAAAAGGCAGTTTGAAAATTCCTGTGAGACAGGTCGTGGTTTTACTTCCTTGAGCAAGGAGGTTTCCACGTAAAGTTGTTGTGCAATCTTTACTTTCAGCACTTTGTTTATTTTTTGTTATTGTAACTGTGCTGAGGACGTGGTCCCATCTAGATTAGTGGATGCATACATTCCAACAGTTACAATTGCCTTCAAATATAAAGAAGTTGGTACTAGGTGGCACTCCTACAAAAAACCTGTTCCCCTTCACTACGGAGTATCTTCAATTAAAAGATGTGTTTATTACTCAATCAGAAGAGTGGTTGGTACCTTGGAGATATCACGTTCCCCAACCTTAAGTTCTTGAAACTGTCAGTCTTAGGTATCTCAAGGTTGGATGCCTTGGAGAGATCATTTCCCCGGCTTGAAACACTTCATATAAGAAACTGTAACAGACTCGAGGAGATCCCCCTTAGCTTTGAAGATATTCTAACACTAAAACAGATTAAGTTGATTGACTGCAATAACGAATCTCTGGAGGCTTCAGCTGTGAGGATCAAGGAAGAAGTTGAAGAAAATGAAGGAAACAACCGCATTGACCTCATTATCAAAGCAAGTAAAAACAAACTAATATGTTCTGTTTTTTATTATCGACGTTCATTTAATAATGTTCAAACAATATGTTCAATGCAAAGGAGGTGGAAACGGATATAAGGCAACTGTGAATCAAATATGTGCCTGTCAACAATGGGATTGTGTTCAGTTTTTTTTTATTTGATGCTTGCTTGAGCTCTCCAACTCTCGAGGATTTGTTTGAATTTGACAACTGCAACAAAAGCACAGACAGTCTGTTGTGCGATTAGCCAAAACTACCATGCATCCTCTTATATATGAGATGGTCTTTTACTGTGATTTGTTTCTTGTTGCCGTCTGTAAGAATGTCAAATGAAAGAATGTGATCAACTCTTTATCTGTTTCTTCCGTGTTGGATTTCATGTGGTGCATTTTTGGAAGATAATCGGACATGGGTGCAACAGATAAGGCTGCAACGTTTTCGTTGAAATTCTCAATCTTTGTAGTGTCTGCTATATATAGGGCATGAATCATTGCAGGATTCAACCACAAGTCTTTGAAATTCATGACCATCGATCTGCAACATTCCAGGATTTAATAAGGTCTGCCCTTACAATCCACAATCCCATTAACTGCTTTTTTCTTTTAGCTTTAGGAGGTCTACTCGCCTCACTCCAAGCAAACCTTATATTTGACAAAGTTTACTTCTTTTGTTTTGTTGTTGACTTATCCATTATTAGTTTGGTTTTCAACTGCTGTCTTCTTGTATTTTGTTTTCAAAATTTGTTATGTGAGAGTTAAATAATAGGGGAATAACAATTTTAGTTCATCTATTACTACATATAATTCCAATTTTATTTCATGTGTTATTTCACTATGCATGTTTAATCTGAACGGTGCGGTTTTGATCCTTGAAGTTAACAAAATAATTATTTGATAAAATATAAAATAAATGATTGGTGATTTTGAAGGACCAAAATCACACGCTTCAAATAATTGAAGGTTAAATAAGTGACCATTAACTCTAAATAAATTGATCCCTTAGTCTTAGAAATGACATATTTGCTCTCTTTACTAGCTTGGCATGTGTATTTATGTCAAGATCTTTCTATATTATAATTTAATCAGATACCGGCCGGGCCCACCGAGAAGACTAGGTGTCAAAAAGAAAAGTGTATGAATTGGGAAGTTGTCTGCTTTCTCCTTTTCTCATAATTGAAGACTAGAATTATTGACAGACCCATTCATTGTCATCGATTAAGTTAAATGACACACTATGTATTATGCCTATTAATTATGTCTTGAATTTTTCCCATATATTTTAGGATATTATAATTTTTATTAGTTTAGGACACCCTTTGTTTTAATAGATTTGGAAAAGAAAAATATTGTGCTTATAGGATTGGGAAAGCATTTTCCTTGTAGGTTTGGGAGTACTTGAGATCTATATATAGAAGATATAGTTGGGATTCTAAGTCATTGTACAGGATACACAATGTAGTCTCAAGGGCTTGGAAGCATTGTAATACTTGTTCTCTTTCTTTCATAATGGAAAACTCTTTCTACTTTTGCTGGGAGGAGTAGGCCTAGTCAAACCTCATTAAATCCTTGTATTATTCTTCTTTTCGATTTTCTTTGTTTGTGATTATGTGCTAGTTAATCGACGATATTTCTACAACAATGTCTTTTCCAATTAATGTGGGACTCTAACACACTCTAACAATTCTAATGAAAAATGTTTCTTCTTGTTCTCTCCTTCACAATATATCTTATTTTTCTCTTTTAAATTGGTAATTTTTTATTTTTTATTGCACTAGTTCTATGAGTCAAATCTTTTATTGCGAAAGAGCCAAGTGAATCGAGTTCTACACATTACATGAATAGGTACGTTGAATAAAGTTCATTGTTTAAACAATTGTTGAACTATTGAAAAAATAGGCGAATAAGGTTACTTTTGTATTTGAGAAATCTTTTTTGTTGTTGTTGTTTTTTCACTCGAAAGGCCATTCAAATATAAAAGTAAAATCCTTTTATATGCTAAGCAATGTCAAAAAGGTACATAATTCAAATATGAAACTAGCGATAAAATTTAGGGGGATTTTATAATGTATTTTCCTAAAGAAAAAGACTCTCAATATAGCTATATTATTGAACCACTTTATAGCTACCACCTAAAGAAAGTCGCTAGTACATTTCATATCTTGTTGAGGGTAAGAATTATTTGCCCATCTACTTGATCTTCCTTCTTCCTTCAAACCTTTTTCCATTTCATTTCTATAGACTTTTTTCTTATTTCGATATCTGGTTAAGAAGGGAGGAGTATGTACTGCTCCACCAATACAACCTCTTGTGGTAAAATTTTACTTTTTTGATTAGTTTTTTTATAAAAGAAGAAATTAAGATTTGTTTCTTCAGATTTTGCAACTAATTATTTCTCTCTTTTTTACCCCATGATGTTTGTTTTTTCGATGAAACCTGCTTTCAATATTAATTATAATCTCTTTTGCTCCTTTTTATAATTGGATCAGAAAATTGAAGATACTATACAGGCATACGAGAAGACAAAATTAAAAGTTGGTTTCACTTGTTAAGCTGTAAATGTAAATCATCTTCTTCATGAATTACTTTTTGCATATAGATAGAGAGTTGATTTCTCAAATGGTCCGCTCAAAAGACATAGTTAAGTTAAGCGATTTTATGAGATAACAACTAATAGTTATAAATCTCAGAAAATTAGAATCAATAAGAAAGATGATATTTTGGACTAACAACTATTAGTTAAGTGACTATATGAAAAGGCTAAATATATGTGCCATTTATTTGTTAAAAGAAATGGTACAGAAAATGTATAATCTTTCACAAGTACTAACATAGCTTCAAACTCTAGATGAATAAAAATGTTGCTCTTAATGAACCTAATTCCAAATGTTGGTGAACTGGCAGGGATTGTTTTACAGAAAATGCCTCAAAATGAAATAGAGGAAATGTTAGATCACCTAACGAGGATCAAGAGTGGAGGTGATCTGAGTAGCTTTCAGTTTGATCTAATTAAGAGACATGAAAATGAGTTGTGAGAAAGCTTCACTAGGTATTGGATAAGATTCCAGATTGAAGAACAGTAAGAATAATGTTGCTAACTGAATTCTTCTGTATATTATTAATTTTCACGATGTACAGCTTTCATATATATACACATAATTGCTTACTAAGACTTCTACCTATTCTAGGAAACAAATATATATACAAGGTAAAAGAGATATTCCCTTATTATGAATCCCTACAATTATTACAGATATCTATAATCATGATTTACTATAATCATGTTGATACTCCTACAATCATGTTAACACTCCCCCTCAAGTTGGTGCATAGATGTCTCTCATACACAACTTGTCAATAACTCCATGAAATATCCTCCCTGAGACTGCCTTTGTAAGAATGTCTGCAAGTTGGCTTTCTGACTTAACAAATGGAAACTGAATTATCTTTTGGTCCAACTTCTCTTTGATAAAATGACGGTCAATTTCAACGTGTTTAGTGCGATCATGTTGTACTGGGTTTTGAGCTATTTGGATAGCAGCTTTGTTATCACAAAATAAACTTACAGGCCTTGAACATTCAATTCCAAGATCTTGTAGCACTCCTTTAATCCATAACAGTTCGCATAAGCCATGTGCCATACCTCGAAATTCTGCTTCCGCACTTGACCGAGCAACAACCTTTTGTTTCTTGCTTCTCCAGGTGACAAGATTTCCTTCCACAAACATGAAATATCCTGAAGTGGATTTTCTGGTTGATTGATCTCCTGTCCAATCAGCATCGGTGTAACCTTCAAGGGTGGCAGCCTCATTTTTTGAGTACAATAAACCTTTTCCAGGGGCACCTTTAAGATATCTCAAGATTCTATGAAGTGCTCTCATGTGTTCCTTTCTTTCGGTGAACTGCCATGGCTGAGCTTTCCGGAATTGGGCGAGAAGTTCCCATGGTCTGCCTCTGTTGAAATTCCCGTCTAACATATGCATATGTACTTTCCAGATCCAGCTTTGGATCCTTTCGTAGAATCTCACCACGAACTTGATCGAATTCTGCGTCAAGTCCATTGAGGAATATATGAACTCGCAGCCTAGCCATAATGGAATGCGTGTGTATGACTCCAGCAACTGCTTCCTCCTGTGCGACTATTCGATGGTCGATTTCCTGAAAGATTTCAACCAGTTCATTATAGAAAGTAGACAAAGGTCTACCATTCTGTTTGGCAGTGAAAGATTTTTGATTTAACTCAAACAAACTAGTACAATAAACCTTTTCCAGGGCCACCTTTAAGATATCTCAAGATTCTATAAAGTGCTCTCATGTGTTCCTCAGTTGGAGCATGCATAAATTGGCTTACCACGCTCACAGCATAAGCAATGTCCGGCCTAGTATGTGTTAGATAGATCAACTTTCCCACTAGTCGCTGATAGCGACCTATGTCTACCAAAACTTTGCCAGAAGAAATTTCAAGTGAATGATTCATCTCCATTGGTGTTTCAACTGGTTTGCATGTTAACATCCCTGTTTCAGTCAACAAATCCAACACATACTTCCGTTGGCACAAAGAAACTCCCAGATTCGATCGTGATACTTCAATACCCAGAAAATATTGTAGGTGTCCTAGGTCTTTCATTTCAAACATGGTGGCCAAATACCTTTGTAGTTTCTCCATTTCTTCAACATCATTACCAGTCAAGACCATATCATCTACATACACTATTAATGCTGTAATTTTTTCTCCTTCATGTTTGATAAATAAAGTGTGATCAGAATTACTTTGCCTATAACCAACCAATTTCATTGCTGAGGTAAACCTTCCAAACCAGGCTCTGGGTGATTGTTTAAGCCCATACAACGATCTCTTCAATTTACAGACTTTACCATCATGTACAGACTCATATTTAACCTCGGGTGGAAACTCCATATATACTTCTTCCTCCAGGTCACCATTCAAGAAAGCATTCTTTACGTCAAATTGTCGCAAAGGCCAATTTCGATTCACTGCCACTGATATGAGGATGCGGACGGTATTAAGCTTAGCAACTGGTGCGAAAGTTTCTTGATAATCAACTCCATACTTTTGTGTGTAACCTTTTGCCACTAACCTTGCTTTATACATGTCGATGCTTCCATCAGCTTTAAGTTTTACAGTGTATACCCATTTGCATCCAACATGTCTCTTCCCTTTCGGCAATGAAACCAGTTCCCAAGTTGAGTTCTTTTCCAGAGCCTCCATCTTTTCATTCATTGCTTTCATCCACTTTGGATCCGCTAATGCTTCCTGCACACTATTAGGAATAGACACTTTGGACAATTGATCAACATTTAGGGCATATGAATCCGAAAGTCTATGAGTAGATGTAAAATTATTAATAGGATATTTAACATTTACTCTAGCATCAGGTTCATATTGTTTCTTTGGGACACCCCTATTTGATCTTTGTGGTAATCGGGAGGGTAACAGACAATTTGAGAGGGAATCATTTGTTACCTGGGGTCCAACATTAGCTTGATCATTTTGAGAAGGAGGCTCCTCAGTTAATGGTGTTAACACAAGCTCTTCTAATGTATTTTCATCATCATTATTCATAGATACATTTGGCAAACTTGGAGCATCTACATTGGGCTGATCAATGGTGACTTAAGGTGTATTTAATTCTTCTTCGATGGCCTCTAATTCTGAAAAAATAATTTCACCTTTAGAATTTCCATTGTTTCTTCCATATAGCTCAGCCTCATCACTCGAGTTCTCCCCCTGAAGAGATGAGCCCAAAACTCCCCCTGTGTAGTATGGCTCAGTTTCATGGAAGGATACATCTAAGGATACTTGCAACTTTTTCGTGCGTGGATCATAACATCTGTAGCCCTTTTGAAAATCTGAATATCCAACAAAAATACATCGTGTGGCACAAGGATCCAATTTGTTTCGTAAGACTTTGGGAATATGAACAAATACAGTACACCCAAAAATTCTTGGTTCGAGATTTGGCATATGCGGAATTGAGCAAAAGGATTTCAGTTTATCTTGTGGAGTTTGGAAGTCAATAACTCGGGAAGGAACCCGATTGGTAAGATACACAGCAGATTTGACCGCCTCCCCCCAATAAAACCGTGGCATGTTCATCCCGAAAAGAGATGCACGTACTACCTCCATAATTTGCCGATTCTTCCTTTCTGCCAACCCACTTTGTTGTGGTGTATACGAACAAGAAGTATGGTGTCGTATTCCCAACTGGCTTAAATATTCACTAAATGAAGCATCAACAAATTCCATGGCATTATCGGATTGCCAAATTTGAATTTTATGTTGATATTGGATATGGACCATATTGTAGAACTCCTTAAATGCCATATATGCATCACTCCTCTTACGAAGCAAAGATACCCATGTAAACCTAGTGCATTCATCTATAAAAGTAATAAAATAACGAGCATTTGAGAGGGATGGAACCTTTGCAGGTCCCCAAATATCAGAATGTATGACACCAAAAGGCTGGGAGCATTTATTTAAACTGGGTGAATATGGAACACGATGGTTTTTTGCTAATTCACATATATCACATTTAAGATCTGAAATATCTAAACCAGAAAACAGACTTGGCCTAAGTTTCTTAAGGTACGCAAAGGAAATGTGACCGAGTCGCCTATGCCATAGCCAAACACTATCACGAGTCTTCTCAACCCCACTCGTATGAAATGCATGATGAAATTGTTTTTTTCCATCTTCAGTCAACTCCAAATAATACAGCTCATTTCGTTTAACACCATAACCAAGAGTCCTCCTGGTCAGAATGTCCTGAAAAACACAGAATGAAGGCCAAAAAGTTACGGTACAATGGAGTGTTGAGGTAATTCTGCCAACTGATAAAAGATTATAAGAAAGTGTGGGAACTACTAGGACGGTATCAAGAGTCAAAGTATTAGAAAGAACAATTGATCCCTCTCCTGTAATAGGAGAAGTACTACCATTTGCGGTAGAGATGTCAGATTGAGATGACGATTTAAAAATCTGTAATTTGGTGGAATCGTTTGTCATATGATCAGTTGCCCCTGTGTCAATAATCCAAGCATTATTCTTAGTAGTGACAGAAAATACATCCACCTTACCAGAAATACCTGGATGAACAACATTGGCAATGGGTTGCAATTTTTCTTCTTGGGTGGATCTGTGGTGTCCTTGCATAGCCATTGATACACTGACATTGATATTTTTTCTAGGCTTCTTTGAGAAATCCCACCAGTCCGGGTATCCGATAATCTCATAACATCGTTGTTTCGAATGTCCTTTCTCACCACAGTGATTACAAATAAAATCATTAGATTTTCCGGATGATGAGTTATTGTGCCCTTTCTTTCGGTGAACTGCCATGGCTGAGCTTTCCGGAATTGGGCGAGAAGTTCCCATGGTCTGCCTCTATTGAAATTCCCGTCTAACATATGCATATGTACTTTCCAGATCCAGCTTTGGATCCTTTCGTAGAATCTCACCACGAACTTGATCGAATTCTGCGTCAAGTCCATTGAGGAATATATGAACTCGCAGCCTAGCCATAATGGAATGCGTGTGTATGACTCCAGCAACTGCTTCCTCCTGTGCGACTATTCGATGGTCGATTTCCTAAAAGATTTCAACCAGTTCATTATAGAAAGTAGACAAAGGTCTACCATTCTGTTTGGCAGTGAAAGATTTTTTATTTAACTCAAACAAACAAGTTTCATCAGATCCATCATAGAAGGTTTTTGCAATAGCTTCCCATATCTCCTTGGCTGTGGCGAGTCGGATAAATCGCTGCATAAGATGAGGGCTCATTGAATCAATGAGCCAACTCTTAACTCTGTTATTGTCAGTAATCCATGTCGCATAACTCGAATCATTCGTTGTTGGCTTCACTTTTTCTCCTGTCAAGAACCCGATTTTATTTCGTGCACCAATGCGCATCTCCATCCATTGTGACCAGAGGGAAAAATTCGTTTCATCAAGAACAATACTCGTTGGGAAAGTTGAGTTATCGTGATGGACGATGACAAATTGTGGAAGAGAGGTGGGTGTCTGGTCTCCCATTGTGAAGAAAAAAAATTATTCGGGTGTCGTTTCGATTCCAATTCGATGTTGGTGCTTTGATACCATGAAGAACAGTAAGAATAATGTTGCTAACTGAATTCTTCTGTATATTATTAATTTTCACGATGTACAGCTTTCATATATATACACATAATTGCTTACTAAGACTTCTAACCTATTCTAGGAAACAAATATATATACAAGGTAAAAAGAGATATTCCCTTATTATGAATCCCTACAATTATTATGGATCTCTATAATCATGATTTACTATAATCATGTTGATACTCCTACAATCATGTTAACACAGATGAATGTGAAACTAACCTTAATCTAGAAAGTCCATAATCACATTTGTTGGAATTATTTAAAGGTAAACCCAGTTTAAGTTATAATTATGAGTTGAACGATTTTGATCTGTGAAATATATGGATTGTCTCGAAAAGAATCTAAATGATGTACTGATGATGGTCCTGGGAATATATGGATTGCGTCCAAAAGAAAGCATTTCAATAAACAGATTTACAAAGCAACTGAAAATTGTTCAAAAGAAAAATGAGATTTTTGAGATACTTATATGCCACAGAGATAAATGGTTATGTCAACGATGAGAAGCTTGAACGTTTGGAGACTCAAACTTAGTTCATGGCTAACAATGTGGGACATTTTTGTCTTTCTGCATCAATTTATTTTGTTACTGATTTTGTAGATGATACAGATGAGGATGAGGTTGACACATATGAGTATGATATCTTTAATAAACCTCCTTATCTATTATTATTAATTGTGTTAGTGGAGGTGGAAATGAAGAAGATTTTTCTCAGTGAACTAAAGGCTTCCAAGTTTACTCAATCAAGAACTTTCAAGGACAAGAAATTACCAAAAGGATTTTCTCATCATCTCCACAATTTGCTGATGTATCTCAGAAACAAAAAGCTCGAGCAATTTCCTAATAATAATTCTGCTCAAAATATTGATGTAGCAATAGAGTTCTTGTTGGTTTTCCTTTATGTTGATGTGTCAAATCATGTTATTAACGGTAACTCTATGAATGAGGTTATGGAAAAGGTTGGAGCTATAGCGGGTGATGTTCTAAATGTAATTCAAAAGCTTCTTCCTAGCTCTATAAACAAAGATGACACTGGCAAACTAAGTCTTTGCTCAATTCAGATATTGGAGAAAACTCTAGATTTGAAGGCAGAAGTGGAGACGTACTATAAATCCATAAAATTCACTCCATTTCAGTTTACCACTGTTGGTGGATTGTGCTTTTTGGATTCTCTTATACGGAAACTGAATGAGATGTCGAAATCTAAATCTGGTTTAGATTTCCTGATGAAACCTCTTTTGGGGAATTTGGAGGAAGAGCTATCAGCTCTTACATCCATTTTAGAGAAGGATCTGTCATCTTTATCATCCATTTTTAGAGATGTCACCAAGGTGCACCACGAACATGAAATTCTTTATGATCTTCAGAGACGTACCATCAATTTGGCATATGAAGTTGAAGTTGCCATTGACTCTATTCTAGCTCAGTATAATGTATTTTGGCGTATATTTTGCTCACTTCCTACAATCTTAAAAGAAATCAAGCAAATTAATGCGGAGGTGACTGAGATGTGGTCAGCAGGCGTTGCTCTTAATCCTTGCTATGTGGTAGCACCATTTAAACACCTGCCAACTCGACATAGCAATCCAGTGACTGATGAGGAGATAGTGGGCTTTGGGAATGACATAGAAAAAATGATTTAGTATTTTATTAGAGGTACAAATTATCTATACGTCGTCCCAATTGTAGGCATGTAGGGACAAGGGAAAATGACAATGGCTAGAAAGGTGTACACATTGTTTCTCATTTAGATGTTCGAGCATGGTGCGTCATTTTCCAAACATAGAACTGGAGAACGCTTCTACAAGAGATTTTTAGTCAAGTTACCGATTCCAATAGGACAAGGGAGATAAGGATGATATCCTTGTTGATGAGTTGATAAAAAGCTTAATGAGAAAGAGATATCTTATTGTTTTGGATGACATGTGGGATTGTGTGGCATGGGATGACTTAAGGTTTCTTTTCCAGATATTGGAAATGGAAGTCGAATAGTAGTAACAACTCAACTTGAGAAAGTGGGTGAGCAAGTCAAGTACCATAATGATCCTTATTCTCTTCCATTCCTCACAATAGAAGAAAGTTGCAAATTGTTGCAGAAAAAAGTGTTTCAAAGGGAAGATTGCCCGCCTGAACTACAAGATGTGAGTCAAGCAGTTGCAGAAAAATGCAAAGGACTGCCTCTAGTGGTTGTATAGCTAGCTGAAATAATCAAAAAAATAAAAATGAAAGAATCTTGGTGGAATGAGGTGAAAGATTCTTTATTTGACTATCTTGATTGTGAGTGCGAAGAATATAGTCGGCTATTATGCAGTTGAGTTTTGATAACTTAGTTGATTGGTTAAAGTCTTGTCTTCTTTATATGGGGATGTTTCTGGAGGATGCGAGAATTCCAGTGTCTGGTGAACACTGAATTTGCTGAAGATTACCTGATGGATCTCATTAGCATTAACATAGTAATGGTTTCAAAGAAAGATTATAACGAAAAGGTTAAATAGTGTCAGGTTCATGATCTAGTGATTCACTTTTGCTTGGCAGTGAAGGGGCATTATAGCTAGCTACAACCTAGTGATTGGAAGGAGTGTCGAGTGAGCTTCCATTTTAGTGAAGAGCATTCCAAGCTTCCATCTCTGTAAAAGTGCAAGAGGGGGGTGAATTTCTCCTTTTTCGATTTTAGAATAGTTGATTTATAAGATTCACCAGTCAACTATTGTTAGGAGAGATAAATAATCAGGAATACAAGTGGAGAAAATAAACTTGACACCAGATGTTTTTATATTGGTTGGGATCCAGAATGGATCTAACGGCGAGTCCCCTTGGTTGCAAGGGTGTTCTCTTCTAGCCTTTGTGAACTTTGTTGTGAGTACAAGATTGAGCATAGTTCCTATGTCTACACTTTGTGAACTTTTTCTCTCTTTTTCTTTTTGAAACAAAGTCTTGTCAACAATGTTTTTCTCTCTCCTCTCTTTGTTGTTTACACAGTAGGAACTAAGTAATACAATGCTTGTTAAAAGTAGAGTAGAGAATGTTAGGTGATTCAGACTCGTTGTACAAGTTCTTTCTTAGTAGCACTTGTGCTTTTATAGAGTGGTCAAGACTTGAATTTTCTTTTGTGAAGAGATCGCGACCCAAGAGAATTGATCATTGGAAAGAGGTAATTGAGAATTCTATTTTCCAAGAATAAAGTGAAGGCTTACTTCAGCATCATTTGATTGATTCATATGTCTTCTTTTGCTCTTTGCCTGATCTTCTTTTCCTTTAATAGTTATACTCAAATCTTGTTGACATCTTCTCTTTTTCACCACAATTTGCTTGATTCATTTAGGCCGGATTTCCACGTAAACTTTGATACCTTGATTGTCTGTTTTGATACTAAAAGATATAGCTCCTTATTTAGATCCCTTGACTTCAGTATATATTTAGTTTTGATGCTTCCGTAATTCTTTCCTTTTTGATGATCAGTTATCCTGCAAACATGGACAATTGATTATCATTAAAATCTTGCGCTAACAATCTCCCAAAAACTTTTTGGTGATGACAATATTTCATGAGATTTTGTAGTTGACTTGTGTCAGTTGCTCCCCCTAAATGATGTGCATAGAACTTTTGTATGCCAGTGTTTGGTAGTTCAGGGATTGATCTCCAGACAAATCTTGAATTTAACAATACACTTTTTAAATCTAACAATTAGTACTTAAAATGCTTACATGTTGGTATATATGTAAGAAAGTGAGAAACAAAAATCTTTGGGTGTGTTTTTGTACGAAGGAAATGTTTTCCATGAAAAATGCTTTCTTGAAAAATAAGTGGATTTCTACTAAATTAATTACCAATAATTAGACATCCCACTAACATTAATTGCTACTCATTTTTCCATTTAGCAAGTGAATTGACGTGGCCATATATAAGAGATAAGTATCATAATAAATACATATATTTAATTATAGATAGGTTTATAAATATCTCCTATTTAAAATACTAATCTATAAATCTTATTAAATAAATACATGTGCACATATATTGTAACTAAAGATTTTTTCATAAATATTTAAGACATTTTAGGAAGGCAATAAAATATATAATTTAATAAAATGTTAATTTAAAATTGATGTTCCCAAACACGAGGATTGTTACAATAAAAATTTTAAATTTAGATTCGTAAGACTTCAACATGGCTTGAATGACAACTATAAATATTCGAGGTGTTACATCTTTACCCTTTAGGACATTCGTCAGCGAATGAAGATAATACCACAAATAAAAGGCTAGAAATTTTTTCAAAATTTTGAAAATCTCCTTTATATTTTGGAATATCATAAACCTAGAACTCAGTCAAATCTCACCCATGTGCCTCTTAGAGAAATATTAGCATATGAACAAGAAGATGCTCAACTTAAATCTCCTCGACTAGAATGCAACACATAGCACAACTAAATAGTAAAACTTACCTCTATTCATTTACTCAAATAGGTGTGCATGAAATGGCATGTAATATACAAATAAGTATGTTGCATAAAATTCATGATATATAAATAAGTGAATACGAAAAATGCATAATTATGTGAATTAGTGAGTCTTAAAAGAATTAAGGACTTTAACCTATGCATATGTGGGCCTTGTAGGCATATGATGTAAATTTAGCTAAAAAAACATGTTAGTTATATGTAAATAAGTTATGAACTACACAACAATACACGCACTAGGCAAGTCGCGAAAATAAATTATTATCTTAAATTTAACGTGCGACCTTGTATTAAGGGAGATGTGAAACTGCTTCAAACATAAGCTCTCAAACTTTAAATCTTATAACGTACAAATAACTTAAGCTTGACATATGAGCATGTGTTCAATAATATTTAAACATATAAAGTTATAAAATCTATATCATTTTTACATCTTAAACATTTAACACATACACAATAGACTAAAAATTATAAAACAGATAACATTTAAACAAACAAGTTAGAAAATGTTTGACATATAGTTATGAAATTTTCAAGATGTATAGTTTACATATAATGATCTTTGTTATGTTATCCTTATAATATAAGGTGATTTATTAACATAAGAACAAATAGTTCATGATATATACTTTTTTTAGTATGGGAGAAGTTGATTTCTAATATATAGGCACACGCCATATAATCAAATATTTTTGAGAGACAAAAATATATGGGAAAATAAGTTTAGGACCATATAACATATGTGCTAATAATTAAGAATATAGCATATTCTCACATTTTCTGTGACGCACATAGAGTATAAGCAAATGATTTGGATAAAATAAATTTTATGAATAAATGGTCTATGAATAACATTTAGGTAGATAATCTAGAAAGAGTACCTAACATGTAATTACTAGGCTTTATACAACAGGTGACATATTATCATATGGACTGTAGCTTTGGAAAAAATGCATTTATGTCTTATATATGATAAATCATACATCATTTTTGTGGTGAAACTTTGATGCGCTAATTATATAAAAACTTCAAAACCGTATAATTATCTGTAAAAAATATTTATCATGTGTCAATACCTTTATGAAACATATAACATGTAAGCACATTATTTATAAAATAAATGGCATGTAACCAATATTTTTATAAATTTTAATCTATATAGGTGTCCTATGAGCAAATGTTTTTTTTAAACGACTACGACATGCAAACACAACATGTGACATGTGGAGATATGATTCATAGCGTGTATGCATACAATCATGTAAATGAATTTTCTCTAAAACAAGTATATATAAGAAAATAACCCATGGATCGCGTAATTAGGTAAGTCTTTATCTTACAAAGCATATAACATATAAATAAGTAAGTTCAAAGAAAGGGAGCTCCATAACTCTATTGTTGTTGGTTCTAATGCTTGAAAATCAGGGGCGGAGCTATGACATGGCGAGGGTGGTCAGATAAACAACCTTCGTCGGAAATTTTTTATGGGTATATATACTAAATATCGAATTTTTTGGATATATACTAACTGTTGAACAACCTTGACACAATAAATAAGGTTGACAGCCCAGCGGTTAAGGCTGTGCAAAGATGCCTCAGCGTTCCGGGTTCAAGCCCAAGTGTTGGAGTTTTTTTAAATTTTTTTCATTATTCCGTTTGTTCTCTTAGAAAAGGCAAAACTCAGCCTGGGTTCGATTCCAGACTTGAACATTTCGTTTATTTAATATTTGTTCCGTTTTTCTCTTAAGAAAAAGTACAAAAGTTACCTTTTTTAAGTTAAGGAAACAAAAGGTCTACTTTTGACTTTTCTTAATTTAAAAATTAAAAAAAAAAATCATAGCTGTCTTTTTCTTTTAGTTTTTTGTCTTCTTCTTCTCCCAAAAACCCTTTACAACTTTACTCTTTACCTTTCTCTCTTCTCAACTTTCATACATATTTACAAGTTTTAAGAAATTGGAAGCTTTAATCATTGTATATTTCTTCCTCAATCGCCATTGAAGTGTGAAAAGGTATTTCTTAATTCTTTTTTTCTTTAGTTTAGTTTTTTCTAATCATGTGTTGAAAGACTTGAATATCTTAATTTTTATGTTAAAAGCTACTTTATTTATTTGAGTATCGATCAACTATTTGGTGTATTGTGGATGATTTTTAATAAGTTTGGTATACTTGACTACTATTTCAATTTAGAGTTCAATGAGTTTGGAGAAATATTTTTTTAGAGTACCCAAAACAAGCTTGGCACCTCAAAATCAAAATCAACTACGCCGAGATGAAAATGTCAACCAAATAGAAATATCATCTCACTCTTCCCAAAGACAAAAATTTGATGTAAATGATTTAAAGGCTGATCCGGCTGAAAGAACTCCAATTTTGAATTATTATCCAAACCTTCGTGATGAGATAAGGAGGGCATACATCATTAAAGGTCCTTGTCAAATTCAAACTCATCAGTTTCCTCAAACTGATTTTTTTGGAACACTGCATCGTTTTGTTTATATGTGGTTTGATGAATATCGTGATTGTTTGGAATACAGTATTAGTGCGGATGCTGCTTATTGTTTACCTTGTTATTTGTTTCAAGGAGAAAGCTTTAATCAAGGTGGTGGTAATGTATTTTCGACTAAGGGATTTACAAATTGGCATAGAAAGGATAGCTTTGCTATACATATTGGTCCACCGAATAGCGTTCATAATCAATCCAAAAGAAAGTGTGAAGATTCCATGCGAGAACAACAATCCATTCAAGCCGCATTTTACAAGTTGGATGATAAAAGTAAGCATGAATAGCAGGTTCGTTTAAACGCTTCAATCAATGTGGCAAGACTCTTCTTGAATCAAGGTTTTGCATTTCGTGGTCATGACGAGAGTGAATCGTCATTGAACAAGGGTAATTTTCTTGAAGCTCTTTCTTGGTTAGCTGCTAGATGTGATGCAATTAAACTTTTTGTGTTAGAAAAAGCTCCAAAAAATAAAAAATGACTTTTCATGACATCTAAAAAGATATTGTGAGTGTGTGTGCGATTGAAACAATTAAGGCTATAATAGAGGATATAAATAGTGACTACTTTGCTTTATTGGTTAATGAATCTAGAGACGTGTCACGCAAAGAGCAAATGGTTATTTTTCTAAGATATGTTGACAAAATGGGGTTTGTGATGGAGGCATTTATTGGACTTGTTCATATTAAAGATACTAGTGTTTTATCTCTAAAGAAAGCAATTGTAGATGTACTTGCTCACCATTCTTTGACTTTATCTAATGTACGTGGAAAATGTTACGATGGGGCAAGCAATATGCAAGGTGAGCTAGGTGGTCTTAAAACGTTGATTAGACAAAAAAGTAGATCGGCTCATTCTGTTCATTGTTTTGCTCATCAACTGCAATTGACTCTTGTTGCGATTTCTAAAAAGTGTGTTCAAGTAGGTGAACTTGTATTATTAATTTCAAATATTTTGAATGTGTTGAGAGCTTCTTTTAAACGTGTGGATAATTTTCGAGAATCTCAAAAAAAGCATCTCCAAATGGCATTGGATATGGGTGAACTAGAAACGGGTAGAGGGTTGAATCAAGAACTTGGTCTTGTTAAAGCCAGTGATACTCATTGGGGATCTCACTACAAGTCATTTGGAAACTTTATTCGTAGCTTTGACTCTATTGTTGATGTAAAATGCAAGTACTTTGGAAGAAAGAGCAAGCACATCGGAATTTCTCAGAAGTTGTCAAACGTTTGAGACTATTTTTTTGTTGCATTTGATGACTGATGTTTTAGGAATCACAAATGATCTTAATGTTTCATTACAGAAAAAGGAGCAAGACATTGCAAATGCCATGATTCTTGTAAAGGTAGCAAAGAGAAGGTTGCAAGCTTTAAAAGATAATGAATGGGATCCTCTCTTAAAAAAAATATTGGATGGGATTCACTTAAAGAAAAGGTAGAAGCATTTTGTATCAAGCATGGCATTTCATTACCCAATTTTGATGATCCATATGCTAATTCTGGGAGATCACGACGTAAAGTAGCTATTTGTACTACTTTGCATCATTATCGTGTGGATGTGTTTTATAAAATCATTTATTGGCAACTACAAGAAGATAATGATCGTTTCAATGAGGTGACAAGTGATTTGCTTAATGGAGTATCTTGCTTGAATCCAATTGATTCATTTTCTAGTTTTGACATAAAGAAGATAATGAGAATGGGTGAATTATATCCTAATGATTTTGATGGGTCCAACATGAGAGCTCTTGAGAATCAACTTGTTAATTACATTATTGATGTTCGTGATATTGATGAAAGGTTCTCCAATTTGGGTGGACTTGAAGAACTTTCAAGAAAGTTGGTTGAGACAAAGAAGCATTTAACCTATTCTCTCATATTTCTTTTAGTGAAGGTTGCTTTGTTTCTACCTGTTGCCACTGCTACAGTTGAAAGAGCTTTTTCGGCAATGAAGATTATCAAGAATGACTTGCGAAATTAAATGGATGATGAATTCTTAGATGGTTTCATAGTGCCTTATGTAGAGAAAAAAGTATTTAAAGATGTTTCTAATGAGTGTATTATGAAAACATTTCAAGAGATGAAGTGTCATCGAGTGCAATTGTAGTTACCACTTTACATATTTTGGTGTGTATGAAACTATCCGTCAATATATTTGTCCTACTTCATCTTCCTTAGTTTATCCATTGATATTTTGTAAGTTTCCGTTTTAAGAATTTTTATTTTGGATAGTTGGTTAATTTGATATTGAACAGGTAAAAGAGTATGAACAACTTGGAGCATTATGTAGAAATTAATAATTGAGGTATGACTATTTTGAAGCCAATCTTTATAATCTAACTAGCAAGGTTTATTTTTTTACTTGTCCTAAAGTATGAACACCCGTGGCGAAAATCCTGGCTCCGCCACCGTTGAAAATACTCACCTGGTCTCCTTGAATCTTACTACGTTCAAGTGATGATGGACCTCATGATAGCTCTTGATGAAATATCACTTTCTAAGAAAACATATGATAACGAAGGAACTAGTACACAATGGGTGTATTGAAAAACTATTGATGAAAGTAAACATCCTCTTCCTCCTCATTTTAATAATCTTCCTCCCAATATTTATCCTCCATTTTTTCATATTCTTTGATGTGCTTGTGTCTGTCTCATACTCATGATACCACATGCTTTTGATTTAGGGCTCTAAGGGCTTAATCTGGTACATGTGTGCTAATTTTATTTCTCATTGAAGATCTTGATTATGTGTGTGTAACATGACTAATATCCTCATATTAACTTACCTTATTGTTAGCAGAAGTGTACTAGAAAATGTTGTCCAAGTGGATGAGCTAAAATGATATTGCACACATTGTATGTTCATCGAGTTCTTTCATGGTTGGTTTTTAATGATGCCAAAAGGGGGGAGTTAAATGATGTGGGTCAGGGACATATTGTACATTATTTGTGATCATCAAAAAGGAGGAAATTGATGGGAATAAGAGAACATGATATTTGTAGTTTTGATAATTGACAAAGTGTTTTGATGTTTGATAAAGTAAACAACGATGCATTGCTAGGGAATAAGAGAACATGATGTTTGTAGTTTTGATGATTGACAAAGTAAATTATGATGCGTTGTTTATTATCGTCAAAGAGGGAAAAATTATTGAGAAGTAGGAGAACATAAGTAGTTTTGATGATTGATAAAGTGAACCTGGTTCACTACTTAATGTCTTATGTGCACTCTATCAGGTGAACCAGGTCCTCAGATGTGAATGCGGACAGCCTATACAGATACGGGAGATTGCGGGAAAGAAGGAAACTAATAAAGTTTATAAATAAATGAGCAAAAAAAGGAAATAAAGAAATAGCTGAAACAAAGGAGCAAAGAAAGAAAGAAATAAAGAAAAAAAAGAGGAAAGAAATAAGAGTACAATGAAAGTCCAAAGAGGAGTCAAAATTTCCTTATAGGATGAAACTTCTTTTAAGAAAGGGAATTAGTCAAAGTTTCCTTATAGGATGAAACTCATTTTAAGGAAGGAAATCGGTCAAAGGTTCCTTATAGGAGGAAACTCCTTTTAAGAGGACAAGTCCTACTCGAAGTAAGAGTCCTAGTCCATTATATACTAGGGCATGAAAAATCTCTAGTATATATATGACATGAAGACCATTGAAAGCCGCACCTATTGCATATTCATTAAATCATCATCTTGAGAGCAATAGTCATTGGAGCAAAACTTTAAGACTTTGTCACAGCAACACTGGAATCGGGTTCATGAGTTGTGTTCAAGTCTGTACTATAGAATATTAAAGTTTGATTAATTAAAGACTAGGGTTTATTAGTCTTTGTTGAGTTGTAATAATTCCTAGATTGAAAAACAAGAAGCGGGTTTGTCTTCTTGAAGAGTAGTTAGTGAAGTTTGTAAGAAGAAGCGAGTTTGACGTCTTGGAAAGTGAGTTTGTGAGAATTGTAACAAGAAGTGGGTTTGACTTCTTGGAGAGTAGAGAAAACGTTTGTAGTTAATCGTTGAACAGTTTGAGTGAGTTGTTGAGGTGAAAAACTAGAGTTAGTCCATTTGATTATTGAGTTGTAATCTAAAGTTGTTCTTTGAGGTTAGTGGAGGTTGCTGAAAATCCTACAAGTTGTAGGTCGTGATTTTTTAATTCTCTTGAGCAAGAAAGTTTTCCATGATAAATTAAGTGTCATTTACTTTATCTTCTAATACGACTCGAGGAACTAGGTTCCTAAAAATAATTGTTGGTGCGTAGTTTCTTTCAATTGGTATCAGTCGCTCCATCAACATCTCGGAAAGGCGCTTTTCTAACCAGGTCACCACTCTTCAACGGGCAATACTATGGATAGTGAAAGAACGTGATGATGGATTATATTATCAGAGAAAATCATGATTTGTGAAATGTAGTTCTTGATGGGCCAACCATTCCCACCAAACTTGGCAAAGATATAGGAAGAGGTTGATTCCAAAAGAAAAACTTGAATTAGATGCTAATGATAAAATTGTTGTTCAAAATAATGTCAAGGCAAAAAAGATTCTAATGTGCTGAGTTGGTCCAGATGAGTACAGTAGAATTTCATCCAGCTCCACTACCAAATAGATTTGGGACAGTGTGCAGACAGCCCACGAAGGTACTAGTCAGGATAAAAAAGAGTGGGTGGAATTCTGCTTAGCTAATTGTTGCAGCCATGCTCATGCTCAAGTATATTGTGCACCTAGAGTTGAAATTCCTATCCTTTTTTCTGTATGTTTTAGATGGTCAGATGGTCTTTTACTGTGATTTATTGTTGCCTTAGTTATGCCCCTTCATTATTTTACAACCTGTCAAAACATTGCTTCTTGTTGTTTTTTTTTTGTAATATAGTAGTTGTTTCCCTTCATCTTACACCTTTATAAGGTGAATTGAAGTATGAGTATTCTTGAATGAAAGCTGTTTTGATAGCTTAGTACTAAATAATTTAGGAGCAATCCATAACATACGTCTCGCTTCATAAATAAGTATGAGTACATTACAAAAGTCAATACTAAATAATTTAGGAGCAATCCATAACATACATCTCGCTTCATAAATAAGTATAAGTACATTACAAAAGTCATCTATATTGTTCGGACTCTTCAAAAATATTACCACGTTGTTCCATAGTGCATTTTTGGAAGATCCGACATATGTGCAACAATATCTTCGGAGAGTTTGAGCATCATAAGAAGCCAAATAGATATCCCTTGTCAAACCCCTATTCAGCTTTCTAGGGAGGACAATGGCGGTGTCTCTGAATTTATCCAAGTTGACGACATGTATACATGTCTCTCACCTTTGACAACATCACCAGAGGTATACGATTCGAGTTCTTTCATGTCTTCCACTGTCAATTTTACAGATAAGGCTCCTACGTTTTCGTTGAAGTTTTCAATCTTCGTAGTGCCTGGTATAGGGCATACATCATCTCCTTGGTGAAGAATCCATGCCAATGCTAATTGTGAAGGAGTGCATCCTTTCCTTGCAGCCATTAGATTGATTTTCTCAAATACTTGCTTATTATGCTCAAAATTCTCTGGCTTGAACCTAGGGAAATTCTACAAAGCAAACCAGCAAAATAATAAATTGATGTTGCAGTTGAAATACAAAGATACATTCATGCAACCATTACACTAGCTATATATTTCACGGACCAAAAAGGTTGTGCCAAAATGTTTATCTTGATAGATTGTGTGTTATATCAGTCACCAGATGCATCGATGAAAGGGTGAGTTGGAAGTTTAGGATAATTTTTCCTGAACCTGGAATAACAACTGCAATTATAACTATGCCTCAATCACAAATAAGTTGGAATCGACTACATGAAGTTTTGACTTCTCCACTTAAGTTTAACTCACGTCATCATCATATCAGATAAAATAAAAGCAAAATATAAGTTGAATATATAAAACAATATTCGAAGTTCTTAAAAAAAGACTAAATCCTACTCTCCACGGCTTAGATATCACCTATATATGGTTCTTTATCTTCTATTGTGCCATATTTTTTGCTAAGTATGCATTTATCCTTAGAAATTTGTAAGTATTTCAAGATTCTACCTCATCTCCTTTTCAACACCCCCACTCGCCATAGTTTCACACCTACAAACTGGTGCATCTGTAGGTCGACACAAGACATGTCAAACCATCTCAAGCGCACTTCTCTTATTTCATTCTCAATGTTACTTGCACTTCTAGCGAATATGGATCATGTTTAATTTTATTTAATATTTATATGATCACATATCCAACTTAGCAGTTGGTCAAATTACTGCATGCTTGGTAAAACCATATCACTTTATGCTTAGTTAGTGTCGGGCAGTTGGATTCAAAGACATCAGCATGTCCATAAACCAGTAGAATTTCCAAATTACAAGAAGGCTTACTATAAGGACTAATATATTTCATTAAGCTATTCCTAGAGAAGCTGTCAATAGAAATGTCATTGCTATTATTCTGCATTTTATGTATCCAGTACAGGTCATGATCATCAATCACCATAGTTAAAAGGCGGTCTGAGGAAAAGGCATTTTATGAGCATGATTTGGCAAAGGCTTTACCTTACAGGGCATTTTGAGAATCTCTGTAAAACATCAATGCACAAAGAGATAACAAGATACTAAATTCAAATGCAACTAAAAACATCAAGTTGATGCTCGCTGCAAATTTGCAGCTTACATGTCTATAAAACAGAAAACACAAAACAGTCAAAGTTTTGATTTATGTGGTCTAACCTTGCGAAAGTCACCATCAGGCAAGCTTTCAATCAACTTTGCCCCTGCTGAGAAGAATCCTCGTCCAAGAGGACTATAAGGTACAATCCCTATGCCAAGTTCTCTGAAAATGACAAGTATCAGAACAAACACTCATTTGCTAGTAATTCAACGCAAGGGGGTTGACCTAAGATATGTGTCACCTGCAAGTAGGAACTACTTCTTCCTCCAGATCTCTAGTCCACAAAGACCATTCCATCTGAACAGCTGTTATTGGATGAACAGCATGGGCCCTTCTGATTGTTGATGCACAAGCCTCTGATAGACCTATATATTTTATTTTACCCTCTTCAACGAGTTTCTTCAGTTCTCCCATCTTACAACAGTATTATGCAAGCAGTATTAGAACATATATAGCACAATTTTGTAAATATAGTAATGATACTGCAGATTCCGCAGTTGTGAGTCACATAGACCTTCAGACAATTGCATAAATCACAGGATCTGAATGGCAAGACAAAAACCTAATTGCGAGAAACTATTTAATGAAGCGACGTCACTTATTAACTAGGTATGATGGAATTCACAAATGTTGGGACAACCTGTTGTCTCGAAAATTCATTTCCAATTCTAAGTATTTCAGAAATAACTTGTTATGAAAGTGTTTATCATAAATTGAAGAAGTTCGTAGAATGACACATCAATAAAATCGTAAAACAAAGAGAAGCAAAAATGGAAGAGTAGCATAGACTTAACAAGGTGTGTCGCATAAAACATGGACTGATATACCAATCAAACCAAGTACAAGTAGTACTTTTGGATAACTAACTTGGGAAAAAATTGACTCTATAGGAGGCTATGATCAATGAAATAGGATTTACCTGATTAGCCACGCAAATCATATAACGCAACTACTTTTTAAAACTTAAGAGTGATGAAGTACACTACAAAAATAGAAATTTGGAGCAAAGATGTCAAACCGTGACTTCAATTGGCAACTGAGTATCGATGCGATGAACATAATACAGATCAATGCAGTCGATATCCAGTCTCTTCAAGCTGGCCTCACAACAAGCCCTTACATATGCAGGTTCACCACAAATGCCCCTATTTCCATCTTCAAAACGTATACCAAACTTGGTAGCTATTTGTACTTTCTCTCTTATTCCTTTAATAGCCTACATAAAATCAGGTAGTTTAACATGAACATATAACATATCTATAAAACTCAGGTAGAAAATGTAAAGCATAGATCTACAAGGATACAGATTAGACTCTCTGGAAGATTTATCAGTTTGAGATACTCCAAGTTTTATGTAAATCAAGTACAGAGAAGAACCGGATACGATGCTCGACTTTATAGAGTGTTTAGCGGCCATGGTATCAGATGAAAAAGTACAACTTCAATTCATATTAAGCATAAACAATTCTAACCCATATGATAAAACATTGAAAAATCGAATACTCTCAACAAGCTAGTGCAGGAAGAGCAACCTATATTGTAAATAAGCAAAGATTATATGTTATTGAAATCTTTTTCACTCTTCGATGACTAATTCCTAACATATAAGATTGAAACACTACAGGATCAGACAGGTACAACAAAGTAAGAAGGAAGTACAACTAATTCATGCAGCACTTTGCAATAACTTGTTTTAAAAAGGATCTTCACCTTACCAATGAGGATTTCATTAGTAAGAGGCCCATAGACATCAGAAGTATCGAGTAAGGTCACTCCAGTATCAATAGCGTGATGAAGTAACTTGATCATTTCGGGCTCGGGCTTCGGCGGGCCGTAGTTACCGGACATACTCATACAGCCCAGCCCGATCCTGGAAACTTCTAGACCTTGTGAACCTAGCTTTATCCTCGGTATGTCGAACGGTGTCGTTTCTTCCATTTTCTCCGGCGGTCTGAAATACTGAGCTCTTTAACAGCTTGTGGTGTATATAACTGAAAAAAGTAAAAAGTAATGAAATTGCATTACAAGTTCATGAAGTCTTAAGGAAGTTATAGTTAGGTTCCTGAAGTTATGTTTGTGTCAATTTTCCACTATTAAGTTTAAATATTTTATTGATTGAGTCCATTATGTGTTTTGTGCTTTCATTAATTACCCATTCATTTTTACCCTCGTTTTTTCTATTGTATGATGAAGTTATAATGTTGGCTCTATGACACAAGTCTGATTGTCCATGGATTGGCATTCAATCTATATCGACGGGTGGAGGTGGGTAGTTTATTTAGGGAAGATGCCTCGTAAAGAGACATGTGTGAAAGTAGGTCTGAGCTAAGATTTTGCTCGTGAGCTTAGTGGTATATAATAAGCATGTCAAATTGTGTGACCTATTGGTCGAACAAAGACGAAAGTTAGTCATAGTGATTTAGGCGTCTTGTATGCAAGGGCTCTCTCGCTCAAAGGGTCAAAGGTACTTAAGAATAACAATAAGTTTTCATCACAAATACAAGGAAAACTTGGATATAAAGGTATGCACTAGCAAAAGAACTTCAGATAAAGAATGTCATTTATATATTGAATTGGTTGTCTTTTATTCCTTTCTTGCGTCTACCCTCCTATTTTATTTTTATCTTTTTTAATTTATTCTTGTTATTCTTAGTCTTATAGAATTATATCACACTGGACATGTATATTACATGATATATGATACATTAACTATGATACATACTTCATCATGAAGTTGTTTAGATGCATTTAATTTAATTATCATATTCAATAAGCAAACTTATGTCATAATTTAGATAAATTAATTAAACACAATATCAACTTTCTAAATGTAGGTAGATGTGTAGATTTATTTATTTTATATAAAATCTAATCTAGATACATTTTTTAATGATGAGTAAATACTCATAACATGCAGATACATTTTATCAGTTCCAGGAACATGCTAAAAAGAATAATTCATATGCATTGTTGTAAGATTTAGTTTAGATACAATGATATTGAAATTTTGATCAGATATATTACTGAAAAAAATATTATCTTTTAATAAAAAATAAAATTTAAAATTTAAAAATGAAGTCGTTATACGCAAGATTTATTCCTAATTAAAATTTAGTTTTTGTGTTTCATTTCATTTTTAAGTACGCATATTTATATACATATATCGACTTCGCATGTATCCGAAATACATATATTTAGATGTGTAAGATACATATATTTGACAAACTAAATATGATACAAACTGTAATTTTGAAAACATAACCAAAAAAAAAGTGCGTATCAAGATCTAAATTAGTAAGATTTGTATTGTTTGTTCTCTTTATGTTGTTAAGGTAGGATAAAGAATAGAGATAATAGATGTAGTAAGTGATTACCATCTTGAATTAGGTCTTTCCATGCATGGCTGCTACTCGGTATTCACATTGCTGAATCAGGGGATAATCTTGAAGAAAAAGAAAAAAGATGCAATGAGTTTGATCAAATAAACTTGTAAAGAAATTGAAAAGTTGAAAATAGGTGTGGCTCAAGAACTTACCTGGCCTAAAATCATAAATAAATTAGAGGCCTTAAACTTTTAAATAATAATTAATATTATGTTTTATTCTATTTAAAGTTTATTCTTTTTGTTATTTTTAAGATACAAAGTTGATAAATATTTCTTAAAAAATATTGGGAAAAGGATCAAATATGCCCCTAAACTATGCGAAAATGTCTAGATATACCCTCAGTTTGAAGTTTGGCTCACCTGTGCCCTCGTCGTCCAACTTTTCGCCCATATATGCCCTTGTAGATGTTAGTTGTTTTGCTGAAAATAACCAATTCATTTTTCCTTTCTTTAAATAACAAATGGAATTGTCACATCCCTTTTTAATTACCACGTGGCATTTATATATATTTAAAAATGAATACACTTCTTTTAAATAAGATATCTGACCCGTAAATCATATCCGACCCAAGGTGGCCAGAGTTTCAATTCCTCCGACCAGATCTAAAATGAGATAACATTTGACATCTGAAATACAACTATTTTGGGGTCGTTTGCTAGTTGTCTTGCCAGACCAGTGAGGTGTGTGGGTTGGTGTTTTGTCGGCTACCTTGGGGGTGGTGTTCTGGAGCTGGTGGTGGTCGGAGCTATTTGGTGGATGTTTGTCCGAGGTTGTGCGAATCAGTGAGCTCATTGGAAGCTCTATTGTTTGCTCATGGATAGAGCTCGAAGCTCACCTTTAATGGTGTTTTTATTTTAGGAGAAAGCGATGGGTTTGGTTGGAGATGGTGTTTCTCCGACCAAAGGGATTTGGGTCAGATATGATTTATCGGCTTATGTGAAATATCCACCAAAGAAATTTGGGTCGGATAGGATTTACGGTGTCACGCCTCGAGCCTACACACTGGATGTGGCCGACACTCGAGAACCATTGATGGACCCAAGCGAACCGTTGGCCTCGCTTACTTACTCAGCGGAAGACTTTACTCAAGATATAACTCACTCATATGAACTTCCAATGGGCATAACTCACTCATACCGAACTTGAAATCGCGCAAACTCGGTGGCGTTGGTAAAGATTATTCCAAGATCTTTCCTACGCGAAACACACCTAACTTATCTTGAGCTAGGAGTTATGGTCGTTTGAAGTTGACCAAAAACTCAAACTTAACTTAACTTAACCAATTTTCCAGATTTTTTATTATTTCCAAAAATCACGCTTTCTAATTCTAGTTCTTTCTAGTTCTTTCAATTTGCGAGAAGTTACAATATCCCCCCCGGGAACATTCATCCTCGAATGAAATTACTCTTACTAGGCTAAGGGTGTAACATCTAACATTCAGCTCAAACACCCAACAAGCAATGCAAAAACAACATGCCAACTTATAAATTAATATCAAGAAAAGGATTAGTACCTTGATCTGGAATTTCTCCGATTTGAAAGAGATGTGGATATCTCTTCTTCATATCTTCCTCAGCTTCCCAAGTAGCTTCCTCAACAAATTGGTTCCTCCAAAGGACTTTGACTGATGCTACCTATTTTGTTCTCAACTTGCGAACTTGGCGATCTAGAATCTGAACTGGAATCTCTTCATAAGATAAGCTATCATTGATCCCAATATCTTTAGTTGGTATGATCAATGAAGGATCGCCCATACATTTTTCCAACATGGAGATGTGGAACACCAGATGGACTGCGACTGCTGCTAACTCTTGTGGTAGCTCTAACTCATAATCTACCTTTCTAACCTTTTTTGATATCCGATCGGGACTAATATACCGGGGGCTAAGTTTCCCCTTCTTACCAAATCTCACAACACCCTTCATGGGTGAAACTTTCAAGTAACCCAATCATCTACTTCAAACTCTAACTCCCTTCTCCTAACATCAGTGTAGGATTTCTGACGACTCTGTGCTGTTTTCAACCTTTCTTGAATCACTTTCACTTTCTCCATAGCTTGATAAACTAAGTCTGGTCATATCTACCTAGCTTCACTAACTTCAAACCATCCAATAGGAGATATGCATTTTCTCCCATAAAGAGCTTCATAAGGAACTGGATGCTAGAATGGCAACTATTATTGTAAGCAACTCAATGAGAGGTAGGTGATCATCCCAATTACCCTTGAAATCAATCACACAATCCACCTTGATACCTCAAAACACTATCTCCCCCTTGTTCAAAAGCCATCACTTTTTGCTTATGAACACTTGCCTTTAATTCAAGAAATAAAGGATCTTGGTATTGCTTCTCTTTTACTTCTGACACTAATGATGATTCAGCCCCATTTATCACCACCATTCCTCCTTCTGTGGAATCCACTAGTCGAACTCCTAGCCATGCAAGTCTATGCACCTCTGTTTCTAACTCTTTCTCACCTTCCTCAAAATAGGCAGTACTACCCATAGACAACCTGCTCAAGGCATCAGTAACAACATTAGCCTTACCAGGGGATAAAGAATACTCATGTCATAATCTTTGAGTAATTCTAACCACCTCCTCTATCTGAGATTAAGTTTTTCCTGACTAAACACATACTGAAGACTCTTCTAATCGATGAACACATCCACATGAACGCCATAAAGATAATGACGCCATATTTTCAAAGCAAATACTACGGCAACCAACTCTAGATCATGGGTTGGGTAATTCTTCCCATGAACTTTCAACTGTCTGGAGGCATAAGCTATAACTTTGCCATTTTGCATTAACACGCAACCCAAACCAACTCTAGATGCATCGTAATACACCACAAAACCTTGAGTACCTTCTGGTAAGGTCAATACTGGGGCAATAGTCAACCTCTTTTTTCAATTCCTGAAAGCTTTTCTCACAAGCTTCAGACCATTGAAACTTCACTGTCTTCTGAATCAACTTGGTCAAAGGAGACGAAATAGACTAGAACCCTTCGACGAACCAGTTATAATAGCCAGCCAAACCAAGAAACTCCTAATATCAGTTGGAGATGTAGGTCTAGGACAATTCTGCACTGCCTCTATTTTCTGAGTATCAACTTTAATTCCCTCTCCAGACACAATGTGGCCTAAGAATGCCACAGACTCAAGTCAAAACTCACACTTAGAGAACTTGGCATATAACTCTCTATCTTTTAAAGTCTGGACAACTATTCTGAGATGGCTAGCATGATCTTATTCATTCCTTGAATAGATTAGTATGTCATCAATGAAGACGACAACAAACATATCTAAATAAGGTTTGAATACTCTATTCATAAGGTCCATGAATGTTGCAGGCGCATTGGTCAAACCAAAGGACATGACCAAAAACTCATAATGACCATAACGGATCCCGAATGTTGTCTTGGGAATATCACATTCCCTTACTTTCAACTGATGGTAGCCAGATCTGAGATCTATCTTAGAGAAACAAGTAGCACCCTGAAGCTGATCGAAAAGATCATCAATCTTTGGGAGAGGATACTTGTTTTTTATGGTAACCTTGTTCAACTGACGGTAATCTATACACATCCTAAGAAAACCATATTTCTTTCTCACAAATGGGACCGGAGCGCCCCAAGGTGAGATATTTGGTCGAATGAAACCTTTCTTTAAAAGATCTTTCAACTACTCTTTTAACTCTTTCAACTCTGGAGGTGCCATTCTATATGGCATAAAAAAGATAGGACAAGTATCTGGAAGAATGTCTATGCCGAAGTCTATTTCTCTCTCAGGAGGGACTCCGGTAGATCATCTGGAAAGACTTTTGGAAACTCTTTTACTACTGAAACTGACTGAATAGGAGGTATCTCAACACTAGAGTCATTAACTCGGACTAAGTGATAGACACACCCCTTAGAAACTAACTTTCTCGCCTTAAGGTACGAAATAAAACGACTGTTAGTCACTACTGAACTGCTCTTCAACTCTATAATTGGTTATGCATAACAGGCATGAAGCCAGTCCATACCTAGACTGACATCAAAATCTACCATGTCTAACTCAACAAAATCAGTCATGGTACTTTTGTGATTGACGGAAATGGAATAATCACGATAGACTATTTCTGCTATAATAGACTCACCATCAGGTGTAGAAACACTGAAGGCTCAAGAAGTTGCTCAGAAAGAACATCAAAATTGAAGACTTGGATCATACCAGTGACAACATCTGGCGAGTCCTCTTATTCTCGGCGACTAGTGATAGCATAAAGACGGTTTCCTTCTCCGCCTGCCCTTGAAGTAGCTCATCTAGATGTAGCTCTATCTGGTGGAGCAACCGAAGAAGACTGAGCTCTATTGCCCCCATTACCATTACTCTTTCTGCTTTTAGGACACTCTCTCATAAAATGACCATTCTGGCCATACTTGAAAGCAACTAGTGGAGCCATCACGACACACCCCTTGAGTGGCTCCTACTACACTTAGAACATGCAGGAGTCTTAGTACCCCCTTGTGCCTTACTACATTGCGAATACGCAGGTCTACCTCTGAAGTTCTGAGAATTTTGACTACTGTACTCACATTTGTTCCTTGGTGCAGGTACACTAGCAGATGATGGAGCAGGTCCTTTCTGCTTATGTTGAAAAGAAGACTGGTTCGCATTACTCTTTTGCTGCCCGGATTTATTCCTTGATGTCTTAGCTCTCTTGTTCTTAAACTCTTCTTTATCCTTCAGCTTGTCCTCCTCAACTTGTTGCACATGGATCATTAGTCTTGCTATGCCCATTTCATCTATTAGCATGGCTGCCTTACTTTCCTTACTTGATAGACGATTTAATCCAACAACGAATGAACTCATCTTGCTCCTCATGTCGGCAATCATCTATTTTTTTCTCTTAGCTCACGGGGAAAGAAACGCCCCATGAAAGCACTCTCAAAACAGTCCAACTCACAATCGGTTATGTGCAAGCACGAGTTAGAAAGAAACTTTTATAGAGATACACTCTATCGCACAAAGTGAGTATGAAAGAAGTGAAAGAATTTCCTAAATGTTGCAGCCTCCTAATTATAGATGTGGTGTGCTTCACACCGATAACTAGGACTCTACAGACACGGCTTTATAGACTTTCTAGGAGCCTTGAACTCTGAGCTCTAATACCAAGTTTGTCACGCCCCAAGCCTACACCCTGGACGTGGCCGGCACTCGAGAACCATTGTTGGCCCCAAGCGAACCCTTGGTCTGGCTTACTTACTCAGCGGAAGACTTTACTCAAGATAAATACTTTTAAAACAAGTAAACTGAACTGCTCAAAAAAAACTTAGAATCTAATGAATAACATTCCCTGCCAAAGTGGCAACTCAAGTCTCAACTTAACTGAAAAAGGGAAAATAAAGACTCATGAACTAACATCACTAACTCTGTCTATGAAGCCTCTAAACAACTGAGATGGACGTCGGGACAAGACCCACGATATCCTAATGAACAAAATACTGAAAGCAATAAAAATGATCCTCCGGAAAGCTAAGAGGCTCACCAACTGACTCTGAGTGCTCAACTAGATCAACGAGGCGCTGGATGCTGATCCTGATTACCTGCTTCTGCATCATAATAAGATGCAGGACAACTGGCAACAGTATATCGAATGTACGAGTATGTGAGTTGGAATGCTAAACATAACTTAAGCTTGAAAAGAATCTGAAAGAAACACTTACCTTAGCTTTACTCAACTCCTGAATAACTTAACTCAATATAAAGCAATAGAACACATGCAATATATATAAAGCTTTTAAAGCAGTAGAAAACAACTTAGTTCGTTAAAGAAAATGTAATAACAAACTCAACTTTACTAATATAATAAAGTAATATAGTTTCTGTGGGAGTTTCTCTAACCAACGACCACCACTATGAGCCTAAGTGGTGACACAACGTCTTGCCCACACTGCCAGAACTGTCTTATACTTAGCCGTCATATAGAACGCTTAACTAAGT
>NW_006239365.1:368243-374965 GCF_000226075.1 Solanum tuberosum
TATGAACTTTTCTTGACTTGACTCTTAACTTTCCTTGAATTGAATTATGGATTCAAGGATTGTGATTTGTGATAGGAGAGATCTCATGATGTTTATGAATGATTTTAGATAGCTAAACATGAGAAATGATCAAGAAAAACATTGCCAGGAAACTAGTCCGCGACGTGGAGGCACATTAAAATATTTGGTGGCGAAATAACTTTTGTGGCAGTAAGGTCCGTGACCGCTTCGCGATGCGAGGATGAATTTTTCGAAACTGTGGGGGAGGTCTGCGACGTGGCCTAGGGCACCAGATTTGCCCGATTTTTTCCTTCTTTCGTTTTACAGTCCCAATTCACCCAAACTCGACTATTCTTCTCAATTTTTCTTTAGATTCAGATACCCAGTATGTATACACAAGAATCTAACTCAAACAACTCAAGGAAACAACATTTTAACCTCAAGGAACTCCTCAATCTCAAGCTAACTCAAGAACAAAAGCCAGTTTCAAGAACACCGTTCAAGATTCATCAACTTTCAACTTTCTAGAACAAACTTCGCTGAAATAAACATGATTGGCGCGTGGGTGAACGAACCCAATGTTATGAAAGACTCACATACCTCTTTAGGGATCAACCCTTGTCGAAATCCACAAGCTAAACCTTCAAGAACGATGAACTTTGCTCTTTCTCCTCTTTTCTCCTCTTGTGTTCTTTTCCAAAATTCCTATCGTAAATTTCCAATTGTCTAAATTGAGCCAATTCAATTTAGAACCCAATTTAATTGCTAAAAGTGAATTAGCTTAATTGGGTGGTGAAAAGACCATAATGCCCTTCTAAAATTCGAATTGGACTTTCCTTATTTGAACAGCCCAACTTCCAATGGGGATAACTCACTCATACGAACTCGAAATCGCGCAAACTTGGCGGCGTTGGAAAGACTAGTCCAAGATCTTTCCTACGATATCTAGAAACACACCTAACTCATCCTGAGCTAGGAGTTATGGTTGTTTGAAGTTGACTAAAAACTCAAACTTAACTTAACCAATTTTCCATATTTTTATTATTTCCAATAATCACTCTTTCTAATTCTAGCTCTTTATAGTTCTTTCAATTTGCGAGATGTTACATACGGATCAGATATTTTATTTAAAAGAGGTGTATTCATTTTTTAATATAAATAAATGACATGTGGTAATTAAAAGGGGATGTGACAATTTCATTTGTTATTTAAAGAAAAGAAAAATGAGTTGGTTATTTCCAACAAAGCAACTAACGTCTACAAGGGCATATATGGGCGAAAAGTTGGACGGCGAGGGCACAGATGAGCCAAACTTCAAACATAGTGTATATCTAGACATTTTCGCATAGTTTAGGGGCATATTTGACTATTTTCCCAAAAATATTTTAAGATGCAAAGTTGTATCTTTGTTTCTGTAGGAAACTTTTTACTTTTTCTATAAATAGTACTTCTTTTATTTTAATTTATATGTCTGATTTTGACTTGACACACTATTTGAAGTTTGATAAAAATAAAAAGTGAAAGAGACTTTTGAATCTTGTAGGCTTAAACTAAAGATTGAAACGAACAGTATTATCTTTTTATTTATTTTTAAGAAGATTTGTAATAATCTTATTATTGCTAAAAATATATATATATGAAAATCGTCAAATTTGAGATCTAACACAAATGCCTTATTTTTCAATGCATAGAGTCGCGCCTATTGAAAAATCAAAAACAAAAAAATAGAATAAGTTATTTGAATAGAATAATGTACACCCTACTTGTTATCCTATTTTCACAGGCAATAACTGTTGTTGCTGATGTTAATTTTTGAAGAAAAAAAGAAAATTTCAATCACAGACTAGCATGAAAACTAGTATATCTACTCGATTTCATGATGACTTTACTAAACAAGTAATTAAATTTCAAGAAAACACTATATAATCAGTGGTGGAACTAAGATTTTTCTCAGGGGGTTTAAAGTATAAAAAAGACGTTCAGGTAGTAATGTAAGTGTGTGGTGAGCGTAGTTACCCCTCGGCATGTTGTTTGAACAAAAACCATAGATATTTCATTGGTTCATAAAAATAAAGACTAAACTAATCAAAGATATCGAAGACAGAGATACATCAATAAAAATTTTAGTGGATCAACTGTATTACATAAGTTAATTCCTAAAACACGTGAAAATTAAATGATGAAAAAGGGAGCGAGACGGGTAAGAAAAATATTTACCTTATCATACTAAATTTAACTTACTTTATCATATTGTATTAAGCAGTTATTTCTACTTTTATCATGCTCCATCGAGCATTCTTTAAATTTCTTGTGCTTTTTATACTTTTATCTCGTAATGTTTTACTTTATTTTTCACTTTTAAAAAAAATTAAATTAGTATTCATTTAATCACATATTACTATAAAAATCGTCAAGAATCTCTAAAAGTGTGTAAGAATAGAGTTACTAATATTATAATGCATATTCAGAAGATAAATAAATAGCATCATCAATTTTTTTAGTTCATATAGTTCAATTACTAGGTTAGTTATAATTTGTAAAAAAGACAAATAACGAAGCAAATAAGTTTAGTTTCCATCTCTTTAAAATAGAATTTAAAATATAAAAGAAATTTCATGAATTCTATTAAATTAATATTTTTAAAGGATGTTGACGATATTTAAGTTTCTTCATTTAATTTCATCTAATTTACTTTTTTTTTAAAATAAATTATATTTCTATCTCAATTTCAAGGTAAATACAATTCATCATTTTTTAAAAAGAGTTACGTTGAAACAAAATGAATAATAGATATAAAAAGAATGTGTGTAATAAATTTAAACAAAAACAAATTAAAAAGAAGAAATGGTATAAAAGGAAAAATTATCAAAAAGAAGAAGAAGGTCTAAGCACAAAAGTTCTATTTTCTAAAGCATTAAAAAGAGGAACTCGTTACATAGGAGCATTTCTTGAACCACTTATCCACTGAGCCAAGCATGTCCTTTGTTTCAGGGGGTTCATTTCAATATATATATATATATATATATAAAATCAGAATTTGACGTTATATATACAGTGTAATCTTTTTTTGACGAATGGGTTTGGATCCCCCAAGCCTCCAACTAAGTCTGCCCTGGATCCGCTCTCTTTATTATTGTTGACGTTAGGGGTGTACATGGTGGGGTTGGTTCGGGTTTTTTAAATATCAAACCAAACCATTTGTGTCGGATTATTAAATCTATAAACCAAACCAAACCAAACCAATAAAACTCGAGTTTTTCAACCTTGGGTTTTTTTGGATTTTTTCGGGTTTTTCCGCTAAAGTATTCATACAAACATATAATTTACTTGTACTTCAAATATTTCTTCAGTCCTAACCAAAATACAACTATCTAAGGTGTTTCTTAAGAATACAACACAAACAATGATATGAATTAATGACAACTAAAATATACCAAAAAATAATAATAATAATAATAATGAAATCAACGTAAAACAAATATTGACAAATTAACAAGTCATAATGAAAATGATCATAATTTAAAAGTACTAAATCATGCTAGAATAAGTTTAATAAGTATTAGTTACATGACTAAATATTAAAGGAAATTAAAATTAGATTATGTACTTTAATTGTCTAAACCAATGTAAAACCAAAGAACAAATATTCAATATTATTGTCATTCTTAGTGTTAAATTGATTTTCTTTTTGCATTAGTATTACTTTGATTTTGATTTAAGTTTTATTATAATAACCAACATCTATGGACTATAATCATTATGGAACCATTCAAAATTCTAAGTTTCAAATTTGAAATAATATATTAAAAGATAAAAACTATGAAAAAGTATAAGAAATATTTAAAAATTATATCAAAGTAAATATTTTTATGTATAAAAATAAAATTTTAAAATTATATATATAATGTCGGGTTGGTTTTTTTTAGTTAAAACCAAACCAACCCAAATATAGTCGGATTTTTTTTTTCAACACCAAACCAAGTCAAACCAACCACTAGTCGGGTTTTTTTTCGATTTGACTCGATTTGCGATTTGATTCGATTTTCGGTTCGGTTTTGTACACCCCTAGTTGACGTGGTCTTGTCTAGATCCCTTAACACAATTTACTTTAAACCATGATTTTATTCCTTTCTCTATGCATATAAAGGGGCCTCAAATCACTCACCTTGTTCCCCCGATTGGGTCGTCCTACGAGACGTGAATTTCAAATAGTCGGACTTCAATACGAATATCGAATACTGGATAAAAAATCACTCACCTTAAATATGCTGATGACATGTGCTTATAGAATTTACAGATTGAGGACTCGTACTGGCTTTATGGTCAAAATATTTCTTTTTATTTATCTTGGATGTCCAATATCAAAGGCGTATCCAGGGTTTCGGGATGATGGGTGCATTATTACAAAAAGGTTGATCTAAAATATAAATTTGATCGGTTGGACATTTAGGTTCTTATTACTGAAAACCGTTAAAATTAATATTATAGGTCCAAAACTAATTAAAAATGTCAAAAAATGTTACCAATAATCATTTAGAGAGGTGTTATCTAATTTTACAAAGAAAATAAAACAAGATGAATATAAAATTCAAATTTCTAACCTCACGTAGAGAGGTGCACCCAGTCATCATCGCATTATATGATACTCCGAATATGGGTTCACACATCTATATTTCAATATTTTTCAAAAATATAACACTACTATATATGATCTCGGGAGGGGAGCATAGGTTCACGTGAACCCGGTGACCCCTCCTTGGATACGCCTCTGTCCAATATACTTTGGTAAAATGAAATTGTGTTGTTTTGTGGTATGCTAGCCAAGATCATCAAAAGGTTAAATGGCTGGCTAGGGAAATCCAACTAGCAACTTTTATTTTTGTTTATCAATATCACTACATTTTATTCCAAGTACATATATTTATGTATCACTTGATGTGGTAAGTCTCAATATCTTTGGTCATATTGAGGCAAAGTTTCATGAAAGTGTGTGGATCTGACACATTTGCATTCTTCTTTTCATATTCCAAAATCCAAGTAACTAAATTGTTTTCATCCTTTGTATCAACATGAGCAGTGATGCAAAATGATTTGTAATCCTCCAACAGATCTCCTTCAATTATCTTTTTTTTAATCAACTTCTTTTCTTCATCTATTTCTTCAACTATTTCCTTTACCACCTTCTCTTTCCCATCTGAAAAAGAAAACATAGTAAAGATCACTTCATACTATTAATTTCATTTTTAAATGATTGAGTGATTTGGATTGAATCTGAATGGGTTAAAAAATATTTGAATAAACAAAAGTGTTGGATCAAATTAATGACCCTTTATATATATATAGAGAGAGAGATTATTCTTATGTTATCATGTAAGTAATATAGCGAGAATCTAGATTAATTGAGCCAATAATAAATATTGAAACCAAATATAAAACACACTTGCCATGAGTGAAGTTCCAAGAGATAACAGAGCCAACAGTGCCCCATTCACCTTCATGAATGTCAACATTTTGTATCTTATCAGGGCACATGTTGAAAATATGATGTGGTCTATACCTAAATATTTCATGGAGAATATCTACTTCAGACTTGATCTCTATCTCAGAAACTAACTTTCTTTTAAGGCTCATCTCTCTTATATGATATGATATATCACAAAGTTATAATAACAAGTGTGTAGTTCATCCTTACATGAGTAGCTCTGCCCTTTTATAGATAGGCAATGCCCATATGTCTAGACTTATGACTATAAATTTTGTAACTTTTTTGCCCATGATTACATGACAGTAATAATAACAAAAAAAATACACACAATGCTAGATATTCTTCGTTTTTCATGTCTTTCCTTCAGATATGAAGATACTTTATTTATTTATTTATTTTATTGTTACTCTAGATTGTTTTAGCTAGACTTTAGTAAGATGACTTTTGGATTCTAGGGGTGTATATTTTAGACTCCTGCTATTATCTATTTATTTATCATTGAGACTTTAATTATGTACGTTGTTTTACTTCTATATTCTATTTAGATACTTAGAAATTACATGAGGTAGATGTTAAATTTTGATTCACCCACATCGGATTGATGTGGTTCCACTCACTATAATTTAGATTGTGATATTTTAATTTTTTATCTTGAAGATTTACACATAAGACCAGGAGTATCAAAAGTTTAAAACTTTCATTTTTAAGGTTATTGAATGTAATTTCCTATTAACAAAGAGTCATTTTTAATCATATTTTGCAAAATCTAAAAGAACATTATTTTGTGGCTGAAATATGAGATCGTTTCATTTACAATCCTCTCTCACACACAATAAACATGGCCTAATAGATATTAGGAAAAGAAAATTAAACAAATAGATATGACATTTAAAATTGAATAAGGAAGTCAAATAATTAAAATCCTTCAAATATTGGTCAAGAAAGTCAAATACTTAAAACGGAGAGGGGCCTAAAATGTCCTTTAAGCATTTGAATTGGTACAAAATTATCCTTCATCCACCTTTCGGCCTTAAAATATCCCTATCGTCCACCTTTTGGCTCAAAAATACCCTTGATGTTAATCCTTTGGCTCATATTTGCCCTTAATTTTAATAGCTTCCTTAAAGTAAAATTATGGGATAAGGGTTTGAAAAATACTCCAACTTTGGTCGAATTTGTTGTTGCGATACTAAACTTTCATGAGGACCTATTACCTCCCTAGACTAATTAATACCGC
>NW_006239365.1:375149-377040 GCF_000226075.1 Solanum tuberosum
GGTTTAAAATACAGTATTAAATAGTCTAGGGAGGTAATAGGTCCTCATGAAAGTTTAGTATCGCAATAGTAAATTCGACCAAAGTTGGGGTATTTTTCAGACCCTTATCCCTAAAATTATTAAATATTTATTTATTAAGTTGCTTAATGTTTGGTCCAAATTTAAACTCTTCTCAAATAAATAATAAAAATCATATTTTTAAAATTTTATTTTTTTATTAAACCACATATGATTCATATTTTGACCTGATACACTTGAAAATAATATTGAAAATATAATTAATTTCATGATATCTTCCTATTGGCCTATTTTTAATCAACCCCCAACTTATAATAATGGAACTCAAGTCATAAATGAGGATCCAACTAAAATTCATATTCACCCTGACTGATTGTCCATCTAAAAAAAATTATTATTTTTATTAATATAAAATTTTCTATCAATTATCCAAAGTTCATTTTCTCTTTTATTCTCTCTTTTTAAATCTCTTATTCTTAATTAGCATATTCGGGACTCAAACTTGAATTGAACTCACATGTTTATATATTCTTTTAAGAGAAAATACATAATTACCCCATCAAACTTAGACTCTTTTTTTGAAGAAGACACCTTAAGTTTGCGGAGGTCCTATTACCCCACGAAATCATTTAAATCCACAATAAATACGTCATTTTGATCCATTTTCATGGCAATTGTGATTTCACACTACAAAAGCGCGTGAAAGGGTAAAATTGCAGCCCCAAACCAATTGAAAACTGACACATGGCATTGTTAAACCAAAGTGAAAAGAGTCCCACGTTTCTTCTTCCCCAAACCACCATTAATGACTATTGAGAGCTTTTCTCAACAGCAAAAATTGGTTTTTTACCATGCGAAGCGAATTTCTTTACTGTATACTCTATCATAAAGTTTTAGCAATCCATCTTAAGGTCTTTTATTAGAAAAAATCTACTGAACAACGACATAATACTTGGTCAATTTAGCACCTAATTTACCTTTCAACAAAGAAATTTGAACCCATTTCCGTTCATATAGTTTCCCAAGATCAAAAGTATCAAAGAATCTACTTGTACAAATTCAAAAAAATGTGAAATTCACTTATAGAACTCAAAGCTAGTCTTGATTTAGGAATACCCACAAAACTAAAAAGGATTAAACTAATTTTTTGGGGAAAAATTAAAATCAAACACTAAATAAACAGCCAAAACACTAAAAAATAACACACAAAACTTACATAAATATATATTTACAAAGAAATTCAGAAAAAAAAAATTCTTTTGAAGTGAAGTAGATCGAAAGAATTGGGAAAAGGAATTGGAAAAGATGAACATGAATTTTTTTAAAAAGGTTTAAGGGTTAAAATGTGAGTGGGTCAGGATTTTACCCAACCACTATTAAACAAGTAAGAAAAAATAAAAAAAAATAATTAATTTTATTTGAGGGTGAAACACACGCACGGATTATGAGATTGCAAATATTGTAAAAATAGTGTATTTAAAATTGTTGGAAATGGTTGGATGGGGTAATAGGACCCCCGCAAACTTTAGGTGTCTACTTCAAAAAATGGTACAAGTTTGATGGGGTAATTATGTATTTTCTCTTCTTTTAATTTGTACTATTTCTATGGTGGGATGAGGCTGCAGATAAGAGAAATAATTGTTTTTATTCTTTTATTTTGAATTTTGGGTACACACAAAAGAAAATTGCAATATTCGTACATATTTGCTTAATCAAGTCATCTTTTATTGAACTAATTATTTCTATATGAATGCATCGTTATTTTCCTCCTTTTTTTTCTCCTGTTTGTCATAAATTGAAAAAAAATAAAATTAAATGGTGGAAAAGATTCAAATAGAAAAAAAAACTAAAGAGATAAGAAATGAGGGAGTTG
>NW_006239365.1:377088-388172 GCF_000226075.1 Solanum tuberosum
TTTGGGGGGGGGGGTATAGAGAGTAGATGCCTAACCTCTTTTTTAATTTTAATCTACTATGAAATTAAAAATAAAGTCAATCACGTGAGTATATATATTAAGTAATTTCAAATTATTTTAACGAAAAGGGCCTAAAATGTCCTTAAACAATGAGATTTGGTACAATATTGCCCTACATCAACCTTATGACTTATGAGTCTGATCCGTTAGAGATAAGGGTATTTTTGAGCCAAAAGGTGGAAGGCAAAGGTATTTTAAGGTCAAAAGGTAGATGGAGGGTAATTTTGTACCAATTCAAATACTAGAGGGATATTTTAGGCCCTTCTCTGTACTTAAAATCCTTTATCAATATGGATTATCTTCGTTTGTTTACAAAATAACCGCCTTAACCTTGGTTCACCAACACCTTCATAACAAGTTTCGAATTTCATGAGTTGTTAATCTTTTTATAGGTAAGATGTTATAAGTTCTTAAACTTATTAATCGATAATATCGGGCGGATTTATGTTATAGTAAGGGGTATCACGTGTCACGGTTTGTTGGAAAAAAATATTAAATACGTATATATAATCAAAATGTAAAAACAAAAAAAAGGATAAAATAAAATAAAGTGACATTGCTTGTCACAAGTGATGTTCCAACTCAATTGGCCTGATGCCTCAAATATGAACTGAAGGGTCCTGTGTTCAATACTCCACTAACACCAATGTGACTAAATTAAGATTGTCCATTAAAATTATTGTTCTTCTATTTGTTTCCCCTTTCCTCTTTCCTTTCGTCAATGAAATTAGTTAAGTTTGATTTATTGAATTAGATAAATAATGATTTTTTAGTGATTGTTTGGTGCCTTATATATACATACTCTATTCATATTTTTTTTAAACGTTTGATATTCCCTACATTCATCATTATCTGTTCAATATACTACAAGTAGTTTGTAGAGAATAGCAGAAGAAAAGTTTAATCGGAGAACCCTTCTGCTAGCCCAAGATCGTTAAGTAAGATCAGAAGACTCAACTAAAAGAAAGGAAACCAGAAGGGAGAAAGAGTATTTTGGATGAGAGAAGTTTGTTATAGAAGAAAACTATTTGTTTTGGGTTGTTCTTAGGTTTACGTACAAATGACTAAGGCCATACTTGTGTGGGATGGTTCTAGATATTATAGCATCTAGACTATTCTATCTTTTACTATAAATATCTAACTCTCTAGAATATCTAGATATTTCTTCAGGGCAACTTCTCTAGAATATCTAGATATTTCTTTAAGATAATTATTCTAGATACTACACTAGACTATTCTAGAAACTATACTAGAAAAATCTATGATATTTCAAAAATCAACTATATCATTTTTCACATAGTTGTCCAACTTTTGTAACGACTTGATTCTGTCGTTAGGGAAAAGCCAATGGGGAAAGAATTGGGGTCAGAAAAAATTTTGGTAGTATCTTGGAATTTCCTAGCCTAGTCCGGATTTGGACGAAATCGGAGTCAGTGAGGTCTAGGGAAATAGGGTAACAAATGAGAGATCTATTTATGATTTTGATCACACGACTAGATAGCTAAGACGTTAAAGAACTCGTACGACTTTACAGAATTGAATTCGGGTGAGTAGAACTCCCGAAACTGATCTTAGCGTGATCAAATATTTTCTGAGTGTCATGAGATGAAGGTGTGTTGTGAAATGGGAGTTTGGAATTCTTAAATTTGCTCACTGTTTCTGTGCAAGCCGCTAGAGCAGGATTAGTGCCGCCAGGGCGGGGCTGCTGTGGCGGGTTGGGTCCCGCTATGGCCGGACAGACGCAACTTAAGTCGGAAATAAAACCCTAAAAATGTTTTATTCTGCACTTTTCAACTTTGAGAGCTAGGAGACGGCCCCAGACGAGTTCTTGAGCTGTTTTCACCATTCTTGAGGCTAAAGGTAAGATTTTAACTCCCTGAATCCGTGTTTCAATCCGTAGAACTTAGTTTCTTGGGTAATTATCGATGGGGGAGGGTTTTGATCTGTGATTTATGGAGGGAAAAAGCCCTAAATTGGGTATTAGGATCTTGATTTGGTCTAGGGTTATTGGGTTTGTTATAATCTAGATAATTAGACATTTGATTGTTGATCATTGCGTATATTAATTGTTTGTAGACATAAAACAAGCAGAAGGAATCTGAAAAGGGAAGATTCAAGCGCCTTAAGGGATTCAAGGTAGGTGATGGTTGTGAATTCATGATTGTGTGATATATGCTTGTTCTTGCTTCATTAGGATGCATATATGTATACGAATGTTGCATTGTTGATCACACTAATTGTATGAGTATGAACGAATAACTGTATGCATAAATCACTTCTTAATTGTATGATTATTGAGAATATACTTGTGATTGTGATTGTGGTGTGGTGAATGGATCGGTTGCCACGTTCCGGCATAACTAGCTGGGATCGGTTGCCACGTTCCGGCATAAACATTGGATCGGATACCACGTTCTGGTATGCTAACAGTTTGGGTGTGGGTTCCATTAGAGGACCATTGAATTGGGTTCTGTGAGAGGACCATTGAATTGTGTTGTGTATCTACTTGTGATGATTACGTTCATATCTACTGATGATTGATATTGGAAGACTGTATGTTGCTCTAAATTGATACAACTGTGATATGTAAGAATCGTGAAGTTATTCATTGTTCGTATATGTTGATAATATTGTATATGTTCAATATGCGCATGTGATTATAATGTTGTATTAACTTGTTTATGTTACACTTAGTGGGATAGCCGTGTGATCCTACCAGTACACTGTGGTTGTGTACTGATACTGCACTTGCTCTGATTTTTGTTGAGTACAGGGCATCTTCCGGTGGCTATTGATAGACCTCAGCTAGGTGACTATTGAGCGTGACCGGATTCAATGGTGAGTCAGTTCTTTCAGGCTGACATGGATCTTTCTTGTTTAAGTCCACTCTTTTCGGACTCAGACTTTTGTTTAAGGTGTTGTTTAGTTTCGGGGATGTACCACTTGTTCTTAGACTTGTCGTTAGTAGAGTTTTGGTACAATGACTTTCAGGTTCTAGGGGTTGTTCTTCCGCATTAGATTGGTTAGTTGTTTGTTAAAACCTTGGAGTTTATGGGTACTCCAATTTTGTTGTCATTTAATCATGCTTCTGTATCTTTAAGTGCCTTAGTTTTCATAAAAATTGTTAGTTTGGGTTGTAGTAATGGTTCTCCCACCGGAGGTTTAGTGTGGGTGTCAATCATGACGGTCTGGATCGTGACAACTTTACTTGTCTAGTTTGGTTAATTAAGATATATGTCTACTTTACCCTTGTAATTAAACACTATTTATTGATCGATCTTATAATTAATAAAAATGTTATAGTAAAATACCTCTTTATTTATTATTTCTTAAGGGGTGTGTCAAGTCAAACATAGACCAGTAAAAATACGGAGGGAGTATTACTTTTAATGAGGTTATTTGAATCTATTTCAAAAAATGAAAAATTCATCGAGCTAAGGGATATATATGTGGGTTGTACTTTACTTGTATTGTATTCTATTTTTAATATGACTTGATAATATTTTTTTTAATTAAAATGTGACACCACTTATAAAAATTCTTGCGTACGCCACTGGATACTATTAATTGTAGCGGTGTTATCTCTCTTTTTTTTAGAATAAGTGAATCGTTGGCTTTATTAATAGAATAAGTTCAATATCTAAGGATAAAACTAAAACTAGCCCATTAGAAGAACAAACATTAAAAATCAGTACATTTAAAGATCAAACCGTGTAATAAAATGAGCCAAATAACAGTCAAAATGAATTAGGAGTGATGAGTAAAGAGTAGGAATTTTTCCATAAATATAAATAAAATAGAGATTTCAAAATTCGACAAAAAAAAAAAGGGGAAAAAGGTCGACTTTGAGAAGAAAAAAAACGACGCCCTAGCTGCAACAAAAAAAAAGCAGTGCTAACGAGCAACAAGAAAGGACCTCTTGCTATAAATAAAGCCTTGGGGCTTTCCTAATAATACACATATATTGGGCTTATGTTTTTCAGCTTGATCGGAATCAATTCTATGATTGAATAACAAGATTGCTATTTAGTTGTAGAAACTAAAAACTCAGAGAAATCAATAGAGAAGGGACTTTTTCATATCTGCTAACTCCTACCTAGGATGAAAAGTAAGTCCCTTGTTTAGATATTAGGGAAAGGAAATTAATCAATTATACATATAGATATGATACTCTAAATTGGTGAAGAAAACAAATAAAATCCTTGCTTTAATTATGGCCAAGAAAGTCAAATAAAATTATTGCTTCTTCATCTCATAATCTATAAGGATCGTTAGTTTTTTAAAACAAAATAGCCTTCGTAATCACAGTTAACCTTCCCAAGGGTTTGTAATCACCCGATCGGTCATTTTTGGAAAGTTTAATGAATTTACCTTCTTTTTTTCTCTCGTGATTGACCCCGAGTCCTCTATGATTGAGTTTTTAAATGTTTGTTTTGAATTTTGAGTTAAAAATTGAGAATTTGGTAAGTTTTGAGTTCGAAATACTAAGTTGTTAAGAAAGTGATTTTCGGTATGTTTTAAAATTTCGAGTGTCGGAATGAATTTCGTCAATTCCATCAATCCCAGATTATGAAATTTGATCCGTGAGAGTTGTCCGTTTCTGATTCAGAGTCTTTTTGAAGATTTGAAGTCCTAAGTTGTGAATTGTGGAATTTTAGCCTTTGGGTTGACTTTGGTCAACATTTGGGATTTGGATGTTTAGATCGGAATTCCGAGAGTTCTGTTGAATTCGAGGGATGATTTTAGGCTTAGATGAGGTCTTGGTTGATTTTTTAGAGGTCCCAAGCTTGTTTTAGCCTTGTAGGCGTTGAGCTAGTTTCTTGTGATTTTCACGGATGTCGGGTCAAGGAGACCTCGAATTTGTGTTTCAAAGATTCCATTGAGTCTGAAACGTCGAGTATAATTGATTTACATAAGTGGTTTGTGTGCATGAATTTTCGAACGAATCCCGAGGGTCCTTTCGATGTTTTGAGAGTTGACTGTAATTTGTTGGTGTCTGCGGGCCTCTCTTTAGCGAGCTTTGCAAAAGCGAAGGAGGTTTCGCTTAAGCGAGACCCATGTTTTTAGTGGGGTTTGCTTGCTGGTCGCTCAAGCGACATCATAGGGGGGTTTTGGCTTGTCATTTCCGGGTTTAAGCCCCATTTCATCATTTTTTGAGTTTTGGGAGCTTAGGGGTGGCGATTTGGACCAGATTTTTGAGGAAAATTTTTTGGGTAACGATTCTTAACTCTAAATCTTCAATTACCCATTATTATTTATAGATTTGTGTGTTCAAATCAAGCTTTTGAAATGAGAAATTTGGGGTTATCTTCAAGAACTTAGTAAAATGGTGATTTTGAAGTGATTTTAAGTCTTTTTTCGAAATAATTTTTCCTAATGAATTTCTAAAACCTTGAATACTGTTTTCAAGTATTAAATTTTGGATTCAAACCTTATTTTCGGAGAACTGAATTTTGTGTTGATTGACCCACTTTTCAAGAGGATTGTAGTGGGTGTTGTTGTTTACGAAAATTTGTTGTGAATACTTGTTTGTGCATAGATTGTGTGCCTTTGGAAGTGATTTGAAAGGGATAGACTCAACTCTTGGATTAATTATTGATTGATTTAAGGAAAGTGATCTCCGAAACCCCATATTCTAGTAGAATTTATGTACTTCCTTCGTTGTTTGTGTGTTGGGAGTAATGTGGATGAGGTGAAGGGTTTAAATTGTCCACTTAATACATCTAAATGAATAAAAAGGGGTTGAAATGAAAAAGGCTATGTGATGAACATGATGATGTGAATTGCCTTATTGTGACCCTTGTTGATTGATTGATGAAATGCTTAAAATCATGAATCTGGACTTGAATTGTGTGAACTGTTGTCTCTTCCGTGTGGTGTGATATTGCTTGTATGCATTGATTGTGAACACTGTGATGAGACATGTGATGATTTATGATGCCGAGGTCTTTGCCGGCAAGTGTTGTGATGCAAGGGTCATTTTCGGCAAGTGTTTATAAAGCCGATGGAAATGGTTTCGGCTAGTGATTTGATATAAAGCCGATGTAAAATGGTTCTAACTAGTGATTTGATATAAAGCCGATAAAAAATGATTCCAGGTAGTGATATTGTGTCGATGGGAAATGATTCCAGCAAAAGATTGATTATTGTGACTTGATGCATTTGATGCTTATGCGTGACTTGATTGTTAATTGTGATTTATGTATTTGTTGCATGTGACTGAGCTACTTGTCTTTGAGAAGGACTTACTTGATTCGTTGATTGTTGATTACGACTATTGAACTGTGGATATTAGGTCTTATGAGTCGTGTATTGTTGAATTGCTAGATTGTAATTTGAAGAGATTCGGTTTGAGAACAAAATACCATATTTGAAAAATTGAGGTGTTTAACCCACCAATAAATCTGCTTTGAAATTGAAGTAGAAGCCTTGCGGTTAGTAAAAAGCTAAAAATTTCAGTTTTTTAGAAAAAAATCAAAGCAAGCATGTTTACCTATTCACTTTTCTTTTAGTACATATAGTAGACATTTCAAAGCACACCACGTATTATTTATCAAAATTACATATTCACTTTTAGTTTTATTTATCAATGCAAGCATGTTTAAATTGGAATATATAAACGTCCCCTTTAGCTTGGTTTTAGCTAATATATTTATATTCGTCAACTTTGAATATGCAGAAGTAGACACTTGAATTTGTACAAAATTGAACAAATAGACATATACGTCTTACTTGATGTCCTACCTGACAATTGATGTCCTACGTGACATCATAGGTGTATTATACATTGGTTGAGAAAACAAAAAATGAAAGAAGGGAAACTGTTGGCCAATCCAAATAGAAGCTTTTAGTTTTATTTATCAATATCCATCGACTCAGACTTTCACCCAAACAACAAGTCTGAGTCATCATTAAGCAGAATTCTACTTAACTGTTGTTCAATCCACAAAGAAATTAAAAATTACATTTTTTTATTGCATATATATAGTAGACATTACAAAGCACACCACACATTATTACAAGACTTAAAACGACAATTAAATTACAAGACTTAATACAACAATTAAATTACAAGACTTCTGGTATTATACATTATTCGTACTCTTTAAAAATGTTGTCTCGCCCACATAAGACAACATACATTTTTCAGTATTTTCAAAGAGTCCAAACAACTAATTATTCATATGTAGCAATATTTAGTAATCAGTTGAGATGGTGAGTCTAAATATCTTTGGAGATATTGAGGCATAATTCCATATATGTGTATGGATCTGGTACATTTGCATTCTTTTTTTCATATTGGATGATCCAAGTAATTAAGTTGTTTTAGCCTTTGCTCTCAACATGAACAGTAAGAGAGAGTGATTTGTATTCCTCCATAATATAATATGGCTTTCACAAGTGTCAATAACTACTTGCTTAAAAGCTCTTTGCAATTTATAGCAACATTAACTCCATTTATAGTAATAATTATTGGATTGTTAATCATCCATCTTGAAAAAAATTTTCTCCAAATTATTAGGCTTTTTATGTGTGTATGAATGAATATAAACACTTAAATCTTAATCATTTTCTTAGATTTTTCTTACGGAAGTTTCTGAATATCTACATTACTTTCAAGTAAACAGTAGGTATTAATTAATTGTAATTTTTTTATCATTATTTGAGTTCGTTGATCACGCTACAAAAGAAGGCCTAATTACCAACAAAAATATCCGTTGGTAAATCTGTCAAATTGGTTGGTAAATCGAGTTACTTACGAATTACTAACAAAAATTAAATTGTTGCTAAACGGCTCGGCTCGTCAATAAATTTTGCCAACCAATTATAATCATTGGTAAACTTACTTACCAAAAATCAGTTGGTAACCACCAAAAGATTTTGTTGGTAATTTATGAAAATTGTGTTTAACATTTTCGTTGGCAAATTTACCAACCAAAAATCAGTTGGTATCTCGTTAGTATCTTTACTAACGGATAGAAAATAGGTTAGTAAATTTGGATAATCATATTTTAAACTTTGTAAGCAATCAGTTGGTATTTTCAATAACAAAAAATCTTCATTAGTAATTCGTTAGAGATTTTAGAAACGTATAGAAAATGTGTTGGTAAATAAATTACCATTTTCCAAAATTCGTTGGTAATAGATTAGCAATCCATAAGTTTTACTAATGGAATAAAAATTCATCAGTAAAATTTTTTCATTTTCTAGATTCTATTATAAATATATGCCAATAGAGTAAACTTCAACAGATTCTTACACTAGTAGATTTGTTAACTAAGTATTACTTTTAGAATCTAAAATGAAAGTTAAATAACTTGAGAACCCCACATCTTTTTATAAAATGCTTACATTTATTAGCAAACGACAAATGAAATATTTCAAAATTACATATAAAGCAATATACAAGAAATAGTTTCCACAATACAACAGAAAACAATGGCTTCAATAACATCAAATAACTGATCTCCACCCACAAGAAAAAGAAAGAGTTCATCATCGTCCACAGATGAATAGTTGACGTCTGAAGTATCATAATGGCATAGTGTCCACTTAATTAATTACACCTAATAAGCCTCTCTTCCTGGCATAAAAGGGGAAAAAGGAAACTAGATAACATACACAGTACTGTGCAGGCTTTTGGAATCCATAACACAATCAAGACAACATAAACAAGTCTACTAGTGTAGTCACACTCTACTTCCTTCCGATATTGCAATATCAAATAGAGGAATTAGTAGGCTTGAATGTATACATAAAGTATTTGAAATGATATTTTACTAAAAACAAATAATAATTGATCGATTGATGCAACTGTGAAGGACATTGTTCAATACACTACTTACCTCTTAGAAGATTTGTTGGATTTAGCAGTAACATTATTGATAAAGAACAAGGGATTTCCAAGTTGAATAGAGAGGCAGTAGAATCTGATTCAAGTGAAATGAAGACAAGAAGATGTATATCTTCTAGAAGGACAGATGGCACCATTTCATCCTTTGGATCAGAAAGTGTTGGCATAAATCCTAGCCCTACACCTGCATAGGATTCTTTGTACAGAATATAAAATTAGTTATTCTTTGTTTTTACTTGAACAAATAATGTTTAGCCAGCTGTATAGTTTGTTACTCTTTTCCTTCGTTTTGTTATTTTCTTTCTCTGCACAAAATAGTTGTATATATACGTTGCCTTACAATGAAGGAATACAAGGAAAATTTCTCAATATTCTCTCTAGTTTCTACAAGATTTGCACCGATGTAATTGCTATATCCCTGCAGTAGATATTAGATCATGTAATAAAATGACCACTTTGAGAACCGAAGAGGATATGATGGAAAAACTCGACATGCGTAGAAAACTTTTCTCACTTTTTATAGTCATGTTTGAGTTTTCCTTTAGATCCCATAAATCAACAAAGACTTCATTTTTCATTCTCGATATCTGTTGAATTATGATACTCCTTATTTTGAATGTTTTTTCTATTTTTCTTTCTATGCATTGAATGATATGCAAAAAAAAACGCAGCTATACTATCTAATACAAGCTATTAGACATATATTTAGTGTTTTAGAAGCCTTTTCTTTTTTTTCTTTTTTTTATTTCTTTCTTATAATACAATGTCAAACAAAGGTGATAAGTACTAATGTAATACTACTTATCAGTTACTTCCTAATAGAATGTTTTTTTATATTTTTCCATTTTACAATTTATCTATGCTATATTACTCTCCAAACATGTGTGACATTACCTCAGTCATTCAACTGTCAAAGTTTAATACACCGATCACTATATGTAGCTAGCTAATGTTTCAATTCAAGTTTCCTATAATAACCTTACAATTGGAAAGTAGAAAGAGGGGTGATATTCTTCGCACCTCTTAAGAAGCGTTGACTTTACTTAAGACAAGGATCTATCGAAAACAACCTCTACCTTATAGGGATAAGGTGTACATACATACTATCATTTCCAGACCCCATTTGTAAGATTGGACTCAATACACAATTGTTGTCGTCTTAAGAAGCTTTAGCCTACTCGTGGCTCTCTTCTGCTAGTTAAGAATCTTAATACTACAAATGTGGTAATAGCTCAACTCTAATTAACATGTATGGTAAGAAGAATACCTCTGCCATAATTTAAATTTTTTTTATTTAGTAATTGTTTTCTCAATTCTATACGATCATAAAATATTAATCATGATTGTGGAAAATGCATAATTGTTATGTCATTTATCATAATTTAGACAACCAAAACTAAATCGTATCTTGTATTCTTAATAAAGATTCAAGATTCAACTATGATTTTTTGTTAGTGAGGATTGAGAATTTCTGAACATATATGCTATCCTTTGACCAGGGACGGCTCAAACCCGTTGGTGGCCTAAGGTCAAAATCAAACTAGAGGCCTTAAAAAAAATAATTAAAAATGTTTTTATTTTAAATCTATTTTTCTAGCTTTTTGAGATGCAAAGTTGTTAATATTTTTTGTGTAGTTAATCTCTTTTAATAATTCTTTTTCATAATATAGCCAAACCACTTCTAAAATTTATCAAGAGCACCTTTTTGAGATTTTATCAAGTTATCGACTTTTCTTTTTCTTTTAAGTTTTGAATGACCGGATTCATATTTTCTAGTTGACATATTAAAATATAACAAATATTTTAGACACTATTTACAGTATCAAATAAAAAATATAATAAACATAAGACACAAAACAAAAATAATATTAGAAATTAGAATGATATTACTGGATTCAAAAACTATGAAGACTTGATTTCCGAAAATGAATTGGGCTGCTGCAATATATTTTTCTCCAAATATAAAATATAAACTATCAATAGAACAAGTAAATTCTTAAGCTTTGAATAAGAGAAAGATATAAGATTAGAAAAGAGAAAGAAAGAAGAAGTAGAAGAGAGGAAGAGAGGAGGATAAAATATATAAAAATAAAATTAGAAAAAAAATAAAGTAAAAAAAAAAAGATAACTTGTACATTAAAAAAAAAGTACACAACTTTTTATTGGAAAG
>NW_006239365.1:388671-411929 GCF_000226075.1 Solanum tuberosum
GCTCAAACCCGTTGGTGGCCTAAGGCCAAAATCAAACTAGAGGCCTTAAAAAAAAAAATTAAAAATTAAAAATGTTTTTATTTTAAATCTATTTTTCTAGCTTTTTGAGATGCAAAGTTGTTAATAATTTTTGTGTAGTTAATCTCTTTTAATAATTCTTTTTCATAATATAGCCAAACCACTTCTAAAATTTATCAAGAGCACCTTTTTGAGATTTTATCAAGTTATCGACTTTTCTTTTTCTTTTAAGTTTTGAATGACCGGATTCATATTTTCTAGTTGACATATTAAAATATAACAAATATTTTAGACACTATTTACAATATCAAATAAAAAATATAATAAACATAAGACACAAAACAAAAATAATATTAGAAATTAGAATGATATTACTGGATTCAAAAACTATGAAGACTTGATTTCCGAAAATGAATTGGGCTGCTGCAATATATTTTTCTCCAAATATAAAATATAAACTATCAATAGAACAAGTAAATTCTTAAGCTTTGAATAAGAGAAAGATATAAGATTAGAAAAGAGAGAGAGAAGAAGTAGAAGAGAGGAAGAGAGGAGGATAAAATATATAAAAATAAAATTAGAAAAAAAATAAAGTAAAAAAAAAAAGATAACTTGTACATTAAAAAAAAAGTACACAACTTTTTATTGGAAAGGAAAAAGCAATTGTCATATCTATCACTTCATTAATGCCATTTGCATTTGTTGTCCTAGTTCTAATTTTTTTTTTAGTTTAATTTTACCTAATTAACTAAAAATGGGCCCCCCAATTTATTGGGGGCCTAAGGCCAAAGACTTTTTTTTATACCTTACCAGCCGCCCCTGCCTTTGACGAGTAATTTATTATGTAACATTGACATACATATTTCTATATGACATACCCACACAAAACAACATTGCTCTCAAGAAAACAAAGTGAGCACAATGGGAAAAATATAGGCAATGATAATGATAATGCCAATAATCAACAAGAAATACCAATAGTTTTGACTGATCTATTTTTTGAATTATCTTGAAAGTATACTAATTTAATCTCCACAGATCAATGGGAAAAATATAGGCAGCTAGCGTACACAGGCAACCTGATTAAAACCAAATCATTAGAATATTAGTACCATTACAAGAGTATGTGGAAAATAATTACACTCAACAAAGCTCTAGAATTTCCACCTATTACTAACACTTGAGCAATAAACTGTAAGCAATTTCAAGTGAATTATTAGTTCGAATTTATTTGGGTCAGATTGCTGAAAACTTAAAAGCAAGACATAATAATTGCTAGACATGAGATGAACAATGGTCAGTAAGGGAGATAACTTACAGGAGAGCCTCCATTTCCTGAAACTACATGAAAAACAAAAATTAGATCACAAAAAATATTGAAATTAACAAGCAAATAAAAGAAAACCGACGAATTTAAAGGGAGATCAATGGTGTCGGAGCGGCAAAGCCGATCATTTTTCATTGTCAATTGGAGGAAAAATAATCAAAGGGTTAGGCTACAATTTTCTTTGCAGACTGGGGAGGAATACAAGAAGAAAAGAAAATGTCCAACTCCTTTGCCTAATTTTTCCTCCTGCTTTATGTTTAAACCCCAATAAAAAAAAAATGTGAAAAAGTTTCCCCGCTTTAACCCAAAATGAAAAGCTGAAAATATATTCCCGCCTAATGTTTTTGAGGAACTCATAGATTTAAGTTCAAAATTAGCTAGAAATTATTTATTGATACTATCACTAGTTAAATCTTAACAAATGAAAATAAATGTTAGTGATAAAAAATATTTTATTAAAAGAAAAACTTAGCTATTGAGTTGTAGTCATACTATTTAAATTTTGTAGTTAAATACTTTGTTTTTTTAATTAAACGTGTATTTGATTCTAATTTCTAATCTTTGTTTATACAAATAAAATAAAAATCATTTGTGATGAACTTGCTTACATCGTTGATTGAAAATGGATCACACCGACGACCATTCTAGTAGACCAAAAAGGACCTTTTAGAGCCAACCACGCTGACAAAATTTTCTTTCGAGCATGTTTATTAAGAATGTTGACCGAAGTCAATTTTTAGCCAAAATTAAATAGCTAAAAAGGCTAACGGCACAAACTCATAATGAAAGCCTCGAAAGCCGAATCAATCATCCTACTTGTAACATCCCGCAATAGAAAGAACTAATATTGAAAGAGCCAAATCTTAAATTTTGCAAATTATGCTTAAGTTGTGAGTTTTGGGTCAACTTCAAATGGCAATAACTTTTAGTACATGATGAGTTAGGTGACCCTTAAGATATCAAATGAAAGGTCTTGGAATCCTCTTTCCAATGCCACCGAGTTTGCTAAATTTTGAGCTCATATGAGGGATATATGCCTGTTTGAAGTTAGCATGTCCAGTTAAGAAAAATTACCCGAAATTATGAGGGGTAGTTTGGTCTTTTCCTTACCCAATCAGATTAAAACAATTTTTAGTAATATTTTGGGGTCAAATTTGATTTGAGTCTGTTTTAAAATCCTAATTTACGCTTACGATTTTAGAAGGGAGTTCAAGAAGAGAAAGTAGAAGAAAGGAGGGAAGATTCAAGGTGTTCGTCAAGTTTTTGAAGTTTTTTTGCGGAATTTCGCCAAGGGTTTGATCCATAAGAGGTATGTAAGCTTTCATAGTGTTGGGTTTGTTCGCCCTCGTGTCAATTATGTAAACTCTTAACCATGAATTCATTCTTGAAGTTTATTATTGTGTTCTTGCGAAGTTCTTGAGTTAAATTGATAAATTGAGGTCTTTAAAATTCTTGAGGGGAGGGTTTTGTACAGTAGTTGAGTTGTTTTATTAGTTCTTGGTGTGGGTTTGCTGAAAATGTTTTAGGTTATGAGAATTCGTAAATTTTGACCTTAGAATTGCAGTGGATATGAGTTGAATCGAGTTTGGGATCAAGAGAAGAAAATATCGGGCAAATAATTGCGCCCAGGTCCGCGTCGCAGAGGCACTTAGAATTTCAGTCCCTAGATAATTACCCCCTCTCTGCGTGGCGGAGAGGATACGGAGTCCCCTGCCTCAAAAATTATTTCGCGATCAAAAATTTAATTCCATCTCCACGTCGCGCCAGTGTACTTTAATTGTCTTCTCTCATTCTTATGATCCACTATCTTAACCTTCCTAAATCATTAAGAGGTCCTACATTCCAATGTATAATTCTTGAATTCATAATTCTAATTCAAGATGAATTTAAGAGTCAAGTTTGAGAATTTTTCGAGTCACTTTGAGAAGTCTTTTACAATCTTTTGAAACTTGTTTAAAGACTTGAGCACTTGAGTTGATAAAGAGTAGAGTTGAGTTCGTTTTCTTTAAAATGATATAAAGGAACTAATTATTCCCAAGAGTAAATGTTCTTATATTTAAGAAGTGAGGAAACACCGATTTTCAAAAGAATTCATGAGCAGTTTTGAGTACTATCTCTTTTTAGAGAAATCTTTTGAGTAATAATCTCAAAGTTGAGGATGAGGAAATGTTTTCTTTAATACATATGAGCTAAGTTATAATTTTGGGAGTAGTATTGAGCGCTGATATAGGGGAGAGTTTAAACAATTCACGGCCTCCATAAACCATGTAGCCAACATGGGTAGAAAGGGTCATACTTTTTAGACGATTCCTTATTGATTTTTAAGCATAGACTAGTGGATCCACTTAGTTAAGGAGTTCTATACCCCGGCAAGGTATAAGATTTTGGCAGCGTGGGTGATACGATGTATCATCACATAGCTCACAGTGATGGTTGTCGGTTAGAGAATCTCTCAAACAGAGTTTATATTGTATTTTTACATTAAAACTGAGTTATATTGTATTTTCCAATACATTGAGTTGTTATCTATTGTTTTAAAAGCTTTTCTTTATATCGCATTATTATTATTGCTTTTATAGTGAAAAGAGTTGAGGTTGAGTTGAGTTGAGACGAGGTAAGTTGTTTCTTCAGTTGCAGCTCAAGCTTATGTCATGTTTTAGATTTCCCCTTATATGCTCGTACATTCCATGTACTAACGCCATTTGGCTTGCATCTTTTATGATGCAGATACAGGTAACCAAAATCATCAACCAGTGCTTCGTTGATCCAGTTGTTTGGTGAGCCTCATTGCTTCTCGAGGATCCCTTATTTATTTCAGTAATGTTAGTTTTGTTAGGATGATTCGGAGTCTTTTCCCGACATCCTTCATAGTATTAGAGGCTTCATACATAGATAGATAGACAATAATAGTTCATGAGTCTTGTTTGTTTCAGTTGCTATGTTCTAAAGTTGAGTTGCCATTTTGGCCAGTGAATGTTTTATTTCTAAAATATTATGAGTTTACTTTTGAGACAGTTGAGTAAAGTTTATCTTTTGAGTTTATTCTATGTTGAGAAAGTCTTCCACGGAGAGTTGAGCCAGGTCAAGGGTTCACTTGGGGCCAGCAATTGTTCTTGAGTGCCGGCCACGACACTACTAGACAATAAAGAACCTTTTGGAGCTGATGAAACTGTCGAAAATCTCATACAACATCAAAATCTTCGGATGAGGATTTCGCCAGTTCCATCAACTCCGGAAGGGTCTTTTTAGTATAGTGGACTAGTTGGTTTGGGTTTCGAGGCTGTTGTTTTGAGTTTGTGTCGTTAGGCGTTTAGTTTTGAAGTTTTAGCCAAAGTTTGACTTCGGTTAATATTCTTAATAAATGCACTCGGAGGGAAATTTTGTTAGCGCATTTATCTCTGAATGTCAAGTTTTGTCTAGAATGATAATTGGTTCGGACCCCGAGGTGTTCAGGATGAGTTTGTGGCCTTTGTCGTTTTGTTTGGTATTTCTTTGTAAGTGTTGACCTGGGTCAACATTATGACGAGATGACCTCCGTTGTTTGTTTCATCGATTTCGTTGAGTTTGAAATATCATATCTGATTTTGTAGCATATTTTGTTTGTGTCGATGGGGTTCCGAACAATTTCGAACCCCCGTCAGGGATTTTTCATCCTTGGTAAACGGTTGATACAGTGTTGCTGGTGCAACACTAACCCACTGTAACGACCCTCTTAGTTATTTTATAAATTTTAATGATTTTTTAGATTTTAACCTTTTTCGTAGCTTTTACATGTGATTTATGATAAGAGTGAGTGATATAATTTTCAAACTAAATTAAGAAGCAATTCTTGTTGAATAATGAAACAAAAAATAATAATAATTTATTTAATGATTAATGGGTAAAGCCCATAATTTAATATCTTATCATGTGACCCATGTATAAAATAAATTAAGATTAATAGGTTTGAACTTTCAAACCATAACCAAAAAAATATGTAGAGGGAATTTTAAATGGGAGCTTAAGTTATTGTGGCGTCAACTAGAACGGGTTTCAGGTGAGGACTCCAACATTTTGGGTTCATTTTATTACTGGGAGATATATCACTTAATATTTATTTTTATAATATCGTTGGTACTTGATAAATACTGGATACATGTGGTTTTGTACTCATACTATACTTGCTGCACTCTTTTGTCGTGCAGATTAGATTCCTAGAATGAGTACACCCACGAAACTTACAACTCTAAGTTTGGATCATCTTGAAGTTGTGGTGAGCTTCTTGGCTTTTTTATAGCCTGCACCTTCATTTATCTCTTCATTTGTTATGTTGTTTTAGTATTTAGACAAAGTATTTCTTAAGTTTAGACTTATCCTTTTAGCTTTGGACTTGTATCATTTTAGAAGCTCTTGTACTTGTGACTAAATAATGGGTGGTATGTCAGTTTTTTCGCATTTTATTTTTTTAGACTTAGTATTTGAGATATTTGTTCGCTACTTACTTTTTCATGTTTTAAGTTGAATTGGTTAAATTATTGGGTTGGCTTACCTATCAGTTGGGAACATAGGTGTCATCACGACTTGTGTTTTTGGGTCATGACACCTCAACATTCATATGTAATATATATTACCAACTAAAGATGAATATGTTGGTAAATTTTATCAATGATTAATGATCGACTGGTATATTACAGACTATTTTAATTATATTAGTAACTTACAAACTACAATCTTTATTCATCGTCAAAATTTCCTACTAATTGGATGTTTGTTGGAAAATTTATCAACACATTTATATTTGGTTGGTAAATTTAGCAACAAAATCTTGTTGTTGGTAACTGGTTGGTTGGTAATTTGTTGGTAATCTGTTAATAAATTATGTAAAAAAGCTTTTTCATATTTACCAACCGATATATATTTCGTTGGTAATATTACCAACAAAAGGTGTACGTTAGTAATATTTCAGTTGGTAATCCGTTGATAGATAGTTGCTAAATTTGGTGCCATATTTACCAACTAAAATACTTGGTTAGAAATATTTGGTTGGTTTGATAGAATTTCGTCGTTAAGTTTTAAATTATAATTCAGTTAGAAATATGTTGGTAATTTGTTGGTAAAATACTAACCAATTTAAGTTGTTAGTAAAATCTGTTGCCAATTTGGGGTTTTTTTGTAGTATATTTGAAGTATAGCTACACCAATTAAGAACATACTATAAAATCAGTGGGCTCGAATTTTTTTCTTCTTCTTTGTTACTGTTTCTGTTTTAAGGTTTAATTATTTTGGGATAGAAAAGACTAAACACAAAGGGTGTCCAGTTGGACACGCTGGGGTGGCTATAGCGTACCCCTAAGGTCTGGGGAGGATAGAGTGTCACAAACTTTAATATAACTACCTCATGAAGGTAGAAAAGTTGTTTTCAAAAGACCTTCAACTCAAGTTCAACAAATCCAAGTACAAAGAAGAAGAACAACTAATAAGGGAAGCAAAGCCTACGAGAAAAGAACAAACACAAAAAAGTAGGGTGATAATCGAAGCTTAGTAAACAATAGACGAGATAGATATCAAAAGCAAGAATTATAATAATACGGCTAGTACAACAACAAATACCAACAAGCATAAATCCTCGAAAAGCAAGATAACACTCCACTATCTACTAATATTTTACCCCTAGTACGCGTCCTCTGCACTCTCATATATCTAAGGTCATGTCCCCGGTAACCTGAAGTTGTGTCATGTCTCATCTAATCACCTCTCCCTAATACTTTTTGACCTACCTCTTCCTCTTTCCAAACCTTCTATAACCAACCTCTTGTACATCATCACTCTCCTCTTCACTCACTTCTCTCATCTTTCCATCACGGAGTTCACTTTCACCTTATCCCAAATATCCTTATTTTTAATCTTATCGCTCCTTATATGCCCACACATCTACCTCAACATCCTTATTTTTGTGACATACATCTTCTGAATAAGGAAGTCTTTGACTAGCCAATGCTCCACCATTTTTAACAAATCCGGTCTAACCATCATCCTATAAAACGTACCTTTTTTATTTTTGGTGGTTTCTTTTTATGACACAAGACTCTAGATGTAAGTCTCCACTTCATCATGTCGCACCAATATGATGTGTGATATCATCATTGATGTCTCTATTTTCCTGGATTATAGACCTAAGATACTTAATAATATCTATGTTGGAGATAGCATGTGTATTGATCCTCACTTTCACGTCTGCTCTTGCATTACATTACTGAATTTGCATTATAAATAATCTATTTTGAATTTGGTCTTGTTTAACATGAACTCTTTATATCTAGACTTTGTCTTCGCACCTCCAACCTAGCATTAACTCCATTGCACGTCTCTTTATTAAGTATTATGCCATCCGCAAAAAGCATACAACAAGTTATTTCATCTTTAATGGATCGCATCAATTCATCCACATCGAGGTAAATAGGAACGGGATAAGAATTGATCCCTGGTGCAATCTCATCTCCACTGGTAAGTTCTTCCAGTCTTCTCCTAGCATTTTAACATGCATTTTGGGCGCTCCATTATACATGTACTTTACCGCCTTGATGTAAGCCATCGGTATACCTCTAACCTCTAGGAATCTCTAGAGGACTTCTTTTGTTACTTTGTCGTAGACATTTCTAGGTCAATGAACATCATATGTAAGTCCCATTTTTTCTGGAATTTCTACACAAACCTCCTCACAAGATGGATAGATTATGTAGTCGATAGCCATGAAATGAATTCACTGATTTTCAAAAATGGACACACCCTTCCTTACTCTCAACTTCACCACACTCTCTCAAACATTCATAGTGTGGCTTAGCAACTTGAAACCCCTATGACTATTATAATTATAAATATCATCATTATTCGTGTACAACGGAATCATTGTACTCCACCTCCATTCTTCAGAAATTTATTTAGTCGTCTTAAAAATGACGTTAAATAAACTAGTTAAACACTTCATGCCTACGTGGTTGTGCTTTTACAAAACTCCATTGGAATATCATCTAGTCTAGTTGCTCTTCCCCTGCCCATCCTAATAATAGCGTGCTTAACCTCCTTAACCTTAGTACACCTACAGTACTCAAAATTTTGATGTCTCTCAAATTGCTTCAAATTATCTAGCACAATATTTTTGTATTCTTCGTTCAAAAGTTTGTGGAAGTAAGCTTGTCATTTTTTGCTTAATGAGAGTCTTTACGCCAACACTATGTCTTCATCATCCTTGATGCATTTCACTAGATCCAGGTTTTGAGCTTTCCTCTCTCTCAAGTTCGCGATCCTGTATAGTTTCTTATCTCCACATTAGTCTGTCCACTCGGTATATAATAGTTTGAAGGTTGTTGTCTTTGTAGTTGTAACCACTAACTTAGCATTTGTCTTTGGTGCCTTAAAATTTTTCTTATTCGTCAGCTTCTCCTCGTCATTCTTGCATTCCATCAACTTTGCATAAACTGTCATTTTGCTTACAACTTGCCTTGAACTTCTCCATTCCACCACCAATCCCTTCGGTATCCACCAAAGTTACCTTTCGACACCCCTAGCACCTCTCTAGCTTTTCTCTAATGCAACCAACTGTCTTTTCCCACATACTTCCTGCATCCTCACTACTCCTCCAAGTTCCCAACGCCGTCAACTTCTCCACAATTACACGGGAGAGGTTAGGTGTCAACCCCTCGTCAGCTTCTCCTCGTCATTCTTGCATTCCATCAACTTTGCATAAACTGTCATTTTGCTTACAACTTGCCTTGAACTTCTCCATTCCACCACCAATCCCTTCGTTGACCACCAATGTTACCCTTAGACATCCTTAGCACCTCTCTAGTTGCTTTCCTAATGTAATTAGTTTTCTTATCCCACATTGCAATCAACTTCTCTCTATATCCGATGAGAAGGTGCGGATCAATTAGCATGCACCCCATTTAATTCATGGTTTGTCATTTAAATTCTTCTTCCTCCTCCCTCGCTTAATATCCAATTACATCACCTAAAGCTTATATTGGGTAATAAGATTCTCACTCAGGATAACAATAACCTCTATCGTCATTCCTCAAGAGTAAGTAATCTATCTGAGTTTTCGCCACCAAGCTACAAAAGGTAACCAAGTGATCTTCTTTCTTCTAAAAGCATGAGGTAGATATTCCCAACTTAAAAACTTTAACAAAATCTAGGAGTGAGATTCCACCTCTGATCCATTTCTATCCCCAAAACCCAAAGCCTCCAATTGTAACTTAAAAACGACCAATTATAAATATCAAAATGATCTGTCTGATGGTTCCATTTCTCTTGATCATTAATTACAAATATTAATTTAATTAAATATCTCTTAGATGCTCGTAGGTCATTTTCTTCCCTACAAATTATTAAGAGTAGATCATTTCCTCATATTTTGCTCCTGGATATGACAATTTATTAGTGAGTTTAATTAAGTATTCCTCACTTCTGAAAATCCAAACAATTTTTTTCTTATAAATCTCAACATGTTCCTTAAACTAATTATGTCTCATGCATTAAAAATGTTAGATACTTTTCTGAAAACGACATCCTATTATTTTTAATTCCTTTGGTAAGTATTTCATTTTTTAAAAAAGGAAAAAGGTCATTAATACTGAAACAAATTTAAGTGTAAAAGGTAATGAGGCAAATGAGCCCTCCCAGCTACGACCTACATACAATGCAAAATTGAGTAAATTTGTCCTCCCATTAATACTATATGCAATTAATTGGTTAACTCTTTTAAGGCATAAGTTTGTGGATTTTGAAATTGAACGTATGTTTTTATCAGTATAAGTTATGTAAGGCATAAGTGCATAATGTGTGGGTTATGAACTTCTTAAGACATAACATTCTGAAACTAAACTTATGCCTCTAACGTAGAGGCATATCCAAGATTTCGAAATGATTGATGCACTATTATGAAAGGTACATCTGATCGGTTTTGAAATTTAGGTTCTTATCATTGAAAACAATTAAAATTTAAATTATAGTTCCAAAATTGAAATGCTTAATTAATTAAAAAACATCAAAAGTGTTATCAATAACCACTTAGAGAGATGTTACCAAATTTTACAAAGAAAAATAAAACAAGATAGACATAAAAGCCAAATTTCTAACCTCACCGAGAGGTGCACTAAATCATTGTTGCATTATATAATACTTTGAGTGTGGATTCACACATTTAAATTTAACAAAAACTTAGAAAATATAACACTACTATATATGATTTCGAGAGGAAAGCATAGGTTCACGTGAATTCGGTGATCCCCTCTTGCATACGCCTCTGCTCTAACGACATAAGTTCTGTAATAATTAAGTGTCATAACTTGTTATATTCTTGTAACTGTAAAGCATAACTTATGTTATATTATGATACGAAAATATAAACTTTTATCACATTACCATGAATTGACTAGACAAGCCAACAAAACACATTAAATATTTTAATGGGCCAAATATTCCCTCAAAGCATTGGGACCATATGTCTTTCATATTGGGCTGGATAAATCTAGGTCTCTTGGTTAGTTTTGGTTATAGATATTTTAAGTATCAGGAGTTGGGACGAACACTCTACCACATAGTGGAGTGGATAGCTATCTTCAAATATTTATTTAATTATAACATTTAATTAGATTTTACAATCTAAATCTTTAAATATTCTCAAATTTTCACTTACAAAAATTTATCTTGAAGCCGGTTTTTGAAATTTTCATTTACAAAACATTAAAAAAAATCAAGTAAAATACATATTTCAAAAATCAAATTTTCACGTTTAAACTTCAAATCTATAGCCAAACAACACATTAAGATTTGACGTCAATTGAGTAATTTAATCTCGTAACTTGATTAAGTGAAAAAAAGAAGAAGATTAAAACAAAAACATATTTGAACAAAGTATTTGACCATAATAAGATATATGTGATTAAAATATATTAACAAAAGACAAGAACATATTTTGACCTTTTCCGTTTTAAAAAAGGAAAATACTAATTAAGACAAAATGTAGAAAGGCGTAGGGGGGCAAAGGATCAAAAAAAGAAATCAGAATGATGAGCTGGAAAATTAGGTTTGCGTTTAGCAGAGTCCAAAAAGAGAAATGCTTTAGGAATATTCAATATCCTATTATTTTCTTCTCTAAATATACATGAATTGTCATCACTATGTCCAAAAGACACCGTTTTTACCAATATTGCTTAAATTCTTCACAAATATCTATCAAATCGACTAAAAATAATATTCCAACATAAACATAGCAATATTTTTGAAAAATTCAAACGACTTTAGATTTTCACATATGTCCTATTTGTTTGTTATGTCAACATCATCTGATGAAACCAAGTTCTACTTGTATTAAATTATTAGTTAGTCAAATGTTTGTACCACAATCATAACACTTTTAGGCAATCCGATCCTTTATACTTATGATTGTATTTTCATTATTTAATGAAAATAATAATTGTGATGTACGATCAAAAGGAATGGATTTGATAAAGAAGTAAATTTCCATATATTTGATGATCTTTTGATAAGCATAACAAGGAATTTGATTAAACTAATAAATTTAATAAATCTAAAAAGGATAAGAGAATCCTTTTCAACTCCTAGGAGAAATAATTTCTCAACTAGATTAACCTTTTCTATTGCTGTTTTATGATTCTACTTCATACATCATCTACCTACCACTGATCACTCACTCACCCACCAACCAACCCAAAAAGGGCACAAGCATCGCTGTCCCTGGCCCTGATCAAGCACGAACAGAGCTGCAAGAGAGAGACATCAACAAGAAAGCAGCTCGTTCAACTTCATCAAGCTTACTCCAGTGAAGTGAAATTGAATCAGCTCTCTTCACTGGAGCTTTCTTCTTCTTCTCCACATTGCTGCTGCTGGCGCTATCACCGCTGCTGCTTGCAGAATTAGCAGACGATTTCTTCGTCTTCTTGTCATCCTTGTTCAATCCCAGCAGATCTCTTTTCTTCTTCCTGCTCCTGATCCCACAAGCATTGCACAGCGACTACATTTGAAACAAATCATCATTAAATTAGATTTCTCAAAACATTTTAGGAAAAAAAATTAATTAATCCATGTTGTAAACTTACCTTAGGGCCAGCAGGACCACTACGCCAAAGAGGCGTTTTGATAGCACCACAATCCACACAGGTTTTCTGCTGGATTTCAGATGAAATCACTTCAGGAGTCTTCACTTGGATTTCAGATGAAATCACTTCTGCAGCTTTCACTTGGATTTCAGATGAAATCACTTCTGGAGTTGCGATCTCCATTGCTAGTCCAGTGATCACTTCCTCAGATCCCATCACCTAAATCAAAATAGTCAAATAAAATTTAAAAAAAAAAAAACAAGCATGATCAATCGATCAAAGTTAAAATGATGAATGTTGATCACTCACCTTATCACTTAGATCCATCTCTTTGATCACAACTAAAACAGAGCAAAACAGAGAAGTGATCACTGAAAATGAGTATTAAACCGACTGCCGTAAGAGAACCGACAGTGAATCAGAAGATGTGGCTGATCAGGATATAAAATTGTGCCCTTTATAAAGGCCCTGGCTAAAACCCTAAGCGCGAGGATCTATTAAAATTACTACTGTACCCTTCATTACAAATATTTTGATCAAACAGTCCACCCGCCAAAACTTAAGCGCTATTAGTCATGTTTTTTTCTTACTTATATAAATAGGGGTAATTTCGGAATATGGAGATATGCTATTCTCTTGCCATTTGCCGCCTTCACGCCAAACCACACCCCCAAATAAACGTTACAAAATAATTTACACAATCTTAATTAAGATATTTCTATTCTAAAATAATTAATTTTTATTGCAATAATTATGTACAATTCATGTGAATGATAAATGTGAAATCATTATATTTTGACTTTTTTGTCAAGATTAAAATAATAAGACAATATTAAGATTTAGTACAAAGTGTTTTTTTTTCTCATTAGAATAATAGAAAATTAAATTTAATTAGATATAAATGTGGTTTCTTTTTTTATTTTTTTTAATTATTTATAAAATACCAAATATTTATTAAAATGTCTCATTAAATACTTTTTTGTAAATGATATTCTGAATATATTGTGTTTTTAATCTCTTTTGGTTGATTTTTCGTGACCATAAGAAAAAAAAATAGATATTATATGATATGCATGATCCTACCTGTATAGAAATTATACAATTTTAAATATTATTCCTAAATAAGTTTTGTGGTACATGGATGGAGAAAATGGAATTACTTTTAATCCTAATATGTCTAGTATGACATCAATTTGTTTCAAAATCTTTCCCTTTTAAGACATAGTTTAAAATAGAAAACTCATCATTTCCTTTTTAATATTCATGTTATTTCTTAAATTGAACATATTATTACTATACAGAAAGAATAACACAAAATAATTGTATATCTACCATAAAAATTGTGTGAGATGAACAAATATAATACGATATTTTAGTAAATTGTATTGTAAAATAATATTAATTTTATTAAAATAAAATTTTGTGTAAACAATTATATGTGAAAATAAAGTATTTGTGAGTGATAAATGTAAATCATCAAATTTTGACTTGTTTGTCAAGATCAATATTATTAGATGTCGTTAAAATTTATAAAGTTTTTTTCCTCATAAGAATAATAAAGGTACGATAGAGAATTAAAATTAAAATTAGGTACATATGATTTCCTTTTTACCTGCTTTAATTGATTTATAAAATACAAATATATAATAAAAAATCTCATTAAATACTTTTTTTATAATGATATTCCGTGTATACTTTTTTCATCCTTTTTTGGTTGATTTGTCATAAGTAATACTCTTGTTGTTTATTTTTAAGAAAATAAGTATCTAATGTCATGTAGTAAATTGTATTGTATCATAATATTAATTTTATTAAAATAATATTTTGAATTAAATAATTATATGTGAAAATATAGAGAACATTTCACGTGAATGATAAATGTAAATCATTAAATTGTGACTTGTTTGCCAAGATTAAAATAATAAGACAACATTAAGATTAACAACGTTTTTTTTCTCATTAGAATAATAACGGTACTATAGATAATTGAAATTTAATTATATATATGTGATTTATTTTTTACCTTTTTAATTATTTTTATAAAATATAAATATATATTAAAATGTCTCATCAAATACTTTTTTATAAATGATATTCTGGGTATATTGTTTTTTTCATCTATATTGGTTGATCTATCATAATCACTACTTTTGTTGTCGATATTGATAAAAATATGAAAAAATATATATCATAATCCTACCTGTATAGGAAATTATACTTTTCTAAATATTATTCCTAAATTAGTTTTGTGGTTGATGCATTAAGAAAATGTCATTCAACTCCCCACTATGTATTACTTTTAATCCTAATATGTCTAGTATGACATTAATTTGTTCAAAATCCTTCCCTTTAGGACATAGTTTAAAATAGAAAACTCATCACTTCCTTTCTAATATTCATGTTATTTCTTAAATTAAACATATTATTACTATACCCAATAAATAACATGAAATAATCGTATATCTACCAAAAAAAATTGTGAGAGTTGATAATTAAACATGATATTTTAGTAAATATATGTTATTTTGTAAATTCTTCAAATTATAATAATCGATGTACGTATGTGTTTGTGTTATATCTTAAGTTCTTTAAATTAATAATTAATAAACCTATCGTGGGGTTGTCTAGCGAGTATGTTTATTTATTAGTAGGGTAGTTCATTCTTAAGAAGTATAACTTATATTTATAATTATATTTAAGTAGAAAATATTTAAGTTATTTGATGGGATATTCTAATAATTTACATTTTAACTTTGGAGGTTCTCACTATGTAATATAAATAATAGTCCGTGATATGCACGAGTTTAATAATATTTCTTTTTGATAATTGGTTATATTTTTTGGATATATAAATTAATATTTATTTTCGAATATACAGTTTTTAAAAAAAAGTGAGTTAGAAATAAAAATAAAAATTATAAATTGTTTGTCAAGTTTGAAACATAAAATTTAAATTAAATTTTAAATTTTTACGGTTAAACACTTATATTCAAATAAAATAAAATTTATTTTGAGAAACTGTGAATCGTAATTTTTATAGCTGAATGGGTAACTTAAAAAAGAAAGGAAATGAGCAACTAGGTCAATAAAAAGAACATACAACTGCTGTAATAAAATTTCCGTTGTCCTTTGAAATTTTGCGCAAGTCTTCTGACCATTAAAAATAGTAGAAAGTAGTCAAATACTTTCTCCTTTTTTTTTTATCTACTACATTAAAATATTTTTTAAATTTTATTTCTTATTATTAGCATATTAAGAGATTTCTTTCTTCATATTTTACGTTCAGTATTAATGACTTATTTCAAATTACTTTTCAGGATCTAAGATTTTATATCAATTAATATAAATATTGTGATAAAATACTTATATTAATCATTAATTTTAGAAATATGTAAAATTTTAAATGGACAAATAAAAAGAAATGAGTACAAAATATAGGTGAAGCTCGTAAAATATTTTCAGGATCCCGCCTTGTGAATGATCATAATTCATAAGCAATCATATTACTTTCATAATTTTATATCCAAACATTTATGAGGATATAACATTTAATTGACAGGCAACACAAAACTGAGAAGGTATAATAAATAAATATATTTTTTAACTTGACTTTAATTTACATTTATTTCATTCAATTTTGGGTGTGCTCAAGTAGTCATAAAGTTAAACAAATAGATACACACGTCCTACATGACATTCTATACATGATAATTTTCATCCTACATGTTGTCTTATGTGTATTATGTCACATAAAACTCATGTGTCTACTTGTTCAACTTTATAGAAATTAAAATACCCTCTCTGACTCAATTTATGTGACATTTTTCATTTTTCGAAAGTCAAATAGTTTAAGTTTGACCGAAAATTTGAGCACAAAATCTTCAATCTTATTGAAATGAAATTTATATATCTTATTTATAAACTATGTAAAATGTACTATAAGCCTCAATAATTTATAATTTAATATATTTAAAAGATCTATAAAAAACTTACGCTGAATATCTATTTAATCAAATTTAAAAGCATATATGTTTGTTAGTCCGAACTGTCAAAAAGGTAACTCAAAGAAAAGCTTGTAATTGCAAAAGACATTTTTGGTGGGGTCCAAAATTTTGGGAAATTTAGTTACACGTGTTGGAGTCGGAAGATATCCAAATAATAATTATGCAAGCATGACGTTCAGCTGCTCTACTTAGCTTATTGTCATTTATTAGATAACTAGACACAAGCGTCCGTGCTAGCACGGATCCAATATTTGTTATTTTTTATCTCACTTTGTATGACATAGATAAAAGTTAGAGAGTCAATTAAATTTTAATATGATTTTTAAATATTTTAAATTGTTAATTATTGTAATTTATAGTACTTTTACATAATTTTTAAATAATATATGTTACTTTCCTTGTCCCAATATATGTAGCACAAATAGAATTTCAAGAGTCAATATGTTGTTAATTATTGAGATTTACAATACTTTTTACGTAGTTTTCAAATTAAATAATATATGCAACTTCTTTTGTTCCATTTTATTTGACATAAATAGATTAATTTTATGAGTCAATCGAATTTTTTTATAAGCAATTGAATTTATTTATATATATATAAAATATTAATTATCATGATTTATAATATTTTTTACGTAATTTTTAAATATATAAAAAATTAAAAAATAAAACAAACAAATTAAAACGAAGGAAAAAAATAGTCAAAAGTAATAGAAGTGTGGAACCACACAGGTGAAGCAGACTTGTTGACCGCCTCCTATGTGGTTATCCACACTTATATATAAGTAGTAGATATAAAATAAAAAATATTTGAAAATATCACTGTTAAAAATTAATACTATAAAATTAAAATTTAATGAATTTGATCTTTAATTTTTTAATGCAAATTAAAAATATGTCACTCTTAAATTTATAAATTAAAGTAAATTTTAATATTTATCACTTTAAAATATTGGCCTTAAATTCACGTGGCATATGATGAAGCTCTAGAAAAAAAAATGATAGAGCGTATATAGATTTAGGAATAGCGCAAGAGTGAAAGAAAATCAATTAAATTTATGTCCCGTAGATCTATTACACAAAGTATATTATTGTCAATTGATTAGAAGATTTATGAAATTCATCACCAAAGGAAGATAGATTTACACATGACGTTATTGGCCTAAATAAAGTATATGGTAGAATACCATGAAAGATATGGGTGATAGAAGAAAGAAATGAATTCACATAAATGACACAATAAAGATGTATAAATAAATAGTTACTAGCTAGTAGGGGTGTCCACTTTTATTCGGCTATTAATAAAAATTAAAATTAAAATCAAAATCAAAATAATTTAAGTGATTCTAAAATTATTAAAATTAAATCAAATATAATATACATTTATTGATTTGATTGTTATCGACATTTTAATTTGATTTGGCTCGATACGGTTGTTCAATTATTAATCATACACAAAAATAAAATCAAAAAATAAGTTGGGAGGATATAGAAAAATAAATTGGTTAGCAAACAGACACATATCAATATCGGTGAAGGCAAGTGCTGACCCGATGCAAAGAAATTATTCTCATAGCTAAGGAGAGAATGATGAACAAAGAAAGGAATAAATTGCTTTGGAACCTGTATTTATAGAAGCTTTCATTTTCATGCTTATCTTAATTATTAATTTAGTTTATGCATGGCGAAAGGGGGCATTGGAATGGTTTTAGCTCTTGAATATTCAGACAATAAAAAGAAAATTAGTCATAATGTACTTTTTCCTTTCTAGTTGAGTCTCCATTGATAAAAGACAAATATATCACCACATAATGTTTGTGATCTTAAGTAAATGTATTATTTGTTTGTATATATGTGGGTTTCTAATTAGGAATAATACATATATATGTCCTTTAACTTGGTCTCATTTCACATTTATACCCTCAAACTTTGGGTGTGCACAAATAGACACTTAAACTTGTATAAAGTTGAACAAGTAGACATATTAGTCTTATGTGGCACAATACACATAGGACACCACGTAGGACGCAAATTGTCATGTAGGATGCCACATAGGACGTGTGTGTCTATTTGTTCAATTTTATATAAGTTTAAGTGTCTACTTGTGCACACTCAAAGTTGGAGGACATAAATATAAAATGAGACAAAGTTAAAGGGCATATTTATGTATTATGTCTTCTATTTATTTGTATTTTAAATATTTTTAAAATTGTATATAGGGGTATGCATTTATCAATTCGTTTAGGTTTTATGTAGAATTGATTCGATTTATAAGTTTTCGATTTTTAAATATGCTAAACCAATAACAAATCAATAAGATATTTTTTATCGTTTTTTTATTTAATATGTTTTTGGTTGTAAACGGTTCGATTTTTTATTTTCTCAATAAGGAAATGTTCATAAAATAAATATATGACTTCTCACTTCTCTAACAATTTGACGCGATACAGTGAAATAAGCAAATCAATTGTAAATGCTTTGATATAGTGAAACAAGAAAGATAATGAAAAATCACATCAATAAGATAAAATGTAGTATGAAGGCTACAATTACATGTTACAGCCAAAACATAATATGAAATTTCTTATGTGAAGTAGAAGTATTGTGAAATGTGAAGTGTGTAGACTATAGTGTAGAGTATTGATATAGTATCTAGTTATGTTAGATTAAGAGTAATATTTAATATTTATGAAGGGTAAAGTAGAAAAGTGTCATCGTTTTAATAGGTTATAAACCAATAATCTAACAGTAAAAACCAAAACCAAATTGATAACCGAATAGTTTTTTTAATAAAATCATTAAAAATTTGTTAACCCAATAACTCAATAGCAATAATATTTTTTGATTTGGTTTATTGATCGGTTTGGTTTTTTCACACCTCTAATTATATACATATTAAAATGACAACTTGACATTTTTATGTGTAAATATAGATAATTTATTTGATTTTACTATTGTTTACCGTCTTTACGATTTTATATGTAGATGGCCTATCTTTTTAAAAGTGAAAATTGACATTTTGTGAGTGATCAATTTATTAAGATGATAATTATTTACCCTCAAATAATTTTACTCAAAATAGCAAACATGACAACAAAATTATTCTTCTCCTAGCTAGTTAGAAGGTCATAAAAATAATAATATTGTCGGACGATTATCTACCTTGATCTCATTACATGAAATAGAAAATCTCATAATAATTCAAGGATATAATTGGAAAAAAGCTTTTTGTAGAGTTTTAATCCAAACACAAGATGAGAAAAGAAATAATAAACCAAATACTTAATAAAAAATAAACCCTACACTACTTAACTTTATATTACTAATTTTTATGTTACTAATCCCTATATTATTAATTTTCGCAACCAAACTATACCTAAGTCCTTGTCATGAAAAAAGAAAGAAAGAAAAATGAGAACATTTTAAGAAGAGATAGAAAATGGAATTTAGGAAGCACATACTACTATATACTACATGTATGCAAAAGAGATGAGTATGAGTGGGGTACCTAAAGCAAGAATTAAGAAAGTGTACTTTAATTTGTTTCATAGAGACAAATATTGTTGGCGGCTGGCGTCAACGCACCACACACTTTAATGAGAATCTAATGTCATTTAATTTTTATGATGATCATATAACCATTTACTAGTTATGATGACGTTTTAATGCCTCAAACAGAAAGTAACATGATTTGGGTCCTTGACAAATTACTGTCTCTTTCATTTTTTTTGTTTTAAGCTTATGATAACTCAAAAGGTGCCACGTAAATTAAAATGGAGGAATATTATATTGTTGGGTTAGTTTTATTTAACTCAAAAGGTGTTGATTCAATCAAATTTTTTATTAAGAAAATTTAAAATCTTAAAGAATTAATCTAAAGGAGTTTGACATCTACTAGATATATAAAAATAATTTAAAATATATATTATAAATAATAATATAATTTTTTATCGAAAGAGATTTGAATGGATCCACATCTAATGGATATTGAATGAGGTGGATTCAATTGAGAATGTTTCTGATTTGCAAGTTACATATTTAATGTTGTTATTATTAACAGAAATTAGTGTTTGATAATGCATGTGCATAGTGATTCGTGACTCCAGAGTTTTGACCAGCTTTATAATACAACTCTGGTCAAACCTGTTTCTGTATGTCTTTTCTCATTCATATCTTTATTTTTTTAATTCTTATCACGAGTGGGTAGGTGGGTTACGTCTTTTTAAATTTTGCATTTTTTCTTTAGAAATAGGTAGTTATATATAATTAATTATGAAGCCTAATGACTTCGATGTTCGATACAGAAGTAGAAATAAGTAAGAGACAAAGAATATTGTAACGCAGTTTGATTAATTGACCTATATAAGTGATCAAAAATTTCTTATATAAAAATCTATAAAATATCAAAAGAATAAATTCTTTTCCTAAACAAAATATTCTCTAACCCTAAAGGATTATATTGCGGATGATATTGTGTTATTGTGTGAGAAAGAAGGATTTTTAATTTAAAGAAGTTCAAAATTTCGTGATAACGATTTTGATTTTTTTCTGTTATCACATTATTGATTCTTAACAGTTTGAATGAACACGAAAACACAACAAAAAAACGATTGAATAAATAATGAAGAAGAAATATTAATAGTTTTTTTAATGTTGTAATTGTAAGGCTCATGTCAGCATTCTGCCTAACAAGCTAAGGCTCATGTCAGCGTGCTCGTTCCAACCAACGATTTAACGACATCCATCCTTCCATTCAAATATTGCCCCTTTGGTTTGATCTTCAATTTTTTTTTTGCCCTTTTGAAAATTTTATTCAATTTTTTCCCCTTTTACTCAAATTACCCCCCCCCCCCTTTGACTCCGGATTATGATACATAGGTATTATAGTATACTGCAATAATGTATTTCAAATGATACTGATTTGATATACTAGATATTAGAATATTTGTGATTAAGATAATTGAAATAGAAAAAACAAGAAATAAATTAAAAAGTGTACACACACACTCTTTCTCTCTCTCTCAATATATATATATATATAGGAAAAAGAGATTTTTTTTAAATAAAAGAACAAAATAAAGGAGTCAAAAATATGTGTGGAATCAGATTATTTTAAAAAAATAAATACATTAAAAATAATTTAATAATGATAAAAAAATTAAATAAATAAATAAAAGGAAAACAACAAGAAGAGAAAATAAATATAATGTCAAGTTGTTCTGATTACCGATTTACAAAAAAAAAATACAAAATGTATATTGTGTTATGTTACATTTTTTAAAAGGTGAAGGCTGTTTACTATAGCCGTTTTTTATTATTATTATTATTGCATAGAAAAAAGAAGAATAAAGACAGAGAGCCAAGAAAAATAAATGAAATTAGATTATGTAGAAAAATAAAAAGGAAAAAAGAGAAAAGAGGTATTACCCACAAAATAGAATTGATAGAAAGAATAGTTAATTTGATGGACAGAAAAAAAAATAGACAAGAGTAATTAGTCGAGTTTTTATGGATAATTATATACGTTTGACCATAAAATTTTTGAGTATTTATAAAATGTAATTATTATTTTCAAATGAAGAATAATATTCAAAATTAAAGTTGTGTTTGTCCATAAATACAAATTTGAATTGTTTGTGAATAATTTGGAGTGAAAACTAAAAATAAAATCAACTTTTTGATATCTTTTAAATTCCAAAAAAAAACAAAATTTAACTTTAAATTGAACTTAGATCTTTCTGAAATTTATTGTTTTTTGAAATTTAACTAAAAAGAGTAAAAAGCATTCATGGCGAAACGCCCCTAAATATTCCTAGAATTTAACTAGTGGTGCACAAAATATTTGTTTGTCAATTGTTTCCATATATATGATTGTGCTAATAATTTGAAATCCACGATGACAAATTAGGCTTGTTTGGACATCTAATTTCATATCTTGATTTCAAATTATCATTTGAATATGAAATTTAAAATCATGATTATATATTTCAAGCTCTCCAAAAGCATGATCCGAAATTTCAAATCATTATTTTTGAAAAATGTAAAAATTATATGTCAAATTTGATCCATAAGTTCAAATTTTACAATCTATTTAAAATGAATGAATATTTATATAAACTACATATTTTGTCATTTCTAATCCGTTTATAACTCATTTATATGTAAGCTACATTGTATAGTACAGTACACACTTTTTTTTATAACTTTTGACAAAATATATTACCTAGTAAATATATAATTTTTATAACTTTTGACTTATTTTTTATATAAATAAAATATGACTAAAAAATAATTATTTTATTATATATTTAAAACTATTCCTTTAAACTATAATTTTACATCATATTTACAAACGGGTCTAGGGGTCTATTGCAAGTGAACACACTATGGAAAACTAACTTTCTGACGTGGGCCATAGAAAGTGTAATCATTAATGAGAAAATTATATGAAATAACAAACTATTAATTCAAATTAAATGCTATAGTTATAGTTTATTTTAGGGAAAACTACATAAATCTCACTAGTTTAGGTCCTAATTACTTAGATTCTCAATAGTTTTAGATATTACTTCCTCTACCATATTTCATACTTAGGAATTAGGATACATGAGTTTAAATCCATGAGATACATGTATCTGCCGAATTTAAAATCGAGATACATATTTTATTTGTTTAAATTAATAGGTTGTAACTGATTTCCTTAATATAAGGTGGAAATCAAGGAGTGCATTTATGTTTAATTAATTTCATTTTTTTATTATTTGAAATAATAAATCCGTTAATATTATTAATAAAAGACAAAAACATGTATAT
>NW_006239365.1:412374-419252 GCF_000226075.1 Solanum tuberosum
TCTAATGGTGTATTTTTTTCTCTTAATTAAAGCTTGGCGTAATTCTTCATCTTGATTGAGTCATTCCTATACTTAGATCTATTCTCGACTTGAATGTTAGCGGATGAAGAGTCAGTAGAAATTGATGAGTGAAAATGAGCAAATAAAAGTTGTTTGATTTAGTATAGTATTGTTAATATGTAGTACCTTTGACGAGAATCATCCGATTTTGGGAATGTTCAACCATTAAAAATGTCCGAGAAACAACAAAATCAAAAAATATAAAACCTTTGTAAAATTCTATAAAATTGAACTTCAGAACATTATGAACTCTAACTCAGATACAAAATCAAAATACGTGAGAATAATAAAATAATCAAAACAAACATATATGTATAATGTTGATTTGAACATGGAGGAAACGGCATATGTGAAAAAAGAAGAAGATGATTTGACTTGTTAATGGATATGGACCATTAATTAAGGAGTAGATAATTATTCAATTCCTTATTTAAGGGATTAGTGTATCTGATTAAATTTTTAAAAATATATGATATAAATATTAAAAGTGGTAATATATGTAATTATTTTAAACTAGAGGTATATATAGTATATATGGTAGTGATGTATGTGTAGTTATGTAGTTTATCCTTTATTTTATTTGTAATTCGTAACAAACATTCCATGTTTTTTGTCATTTGGCAGGACTCATTCGGTATACATATGTGTTGTATATATGTAGTAATTTTGTTTATATACAATTACTATGTCTTAGTTTGTATACCGAACTATACAAATACAGATTTTGCAGGACTCAATCGGTATACATATGTGTTGTATATATATATAGTAATTTTGTTTGTAGACAATTACTATGTTTTAGTTTGTATACCGAAATATACAAATACAGATTTTGCAGGACTCATTCGGTAAACATATGTGTTGTATATATGTAGTAATTTTGTTTATATACAATTACTATGTCTTAGTTTGTATACCGAACTATACAAATACAGATTTTGCAGGACTCAATCGGTATACATATGTGTTGTATATATATATAGTAATTTTGTTTGTAGACAATTACTATGTTTTAGTTTGTATACCGAAATATACAAATACAGATTTTGCAGGACTCATTCGGTAAACATATGTGTTGTATATATGTAGTAATTTTGTTTATATACAATTACTATGTTTTAGTTTGTATACCGAAATATACAAATGCAAATTTTTATATATATGTATACCGAAATATACAGATTAATAGCCATATCAAATATAAAGTTTGTTATAGAGCGTAATTATACAAACTATAACTATAACATACAAATATGATTTTTATGTTTGCTAAACCTAAAATTTACTTATCATTAATTTGATGAAATATTTTCTTTTTCTTATGTAATAAGAGATTACAAAGAGCAATTTAGGATCGTCTAGGGATACATAAGTAAATTCAGATTAATTTTTCATATTATGGTAAAGCTTTATTATATAGGGAAAATTACGTGTATAAGCAAACATATATTAGTTAATTAGTTAATATAACTATAGTTTACCTTAATTACAATTTGCGACCTAATTTTAGTTATAATTACACGGCTCAACCTTTTAGTTTTGTATAATTCAGAATTTGTATAATCCAATATGTATCTTTTTTATAATGTAATTTTGTATAATATAATTTATATAACTATGTACACTTTAGATGTTTGTAATTGTATAAATTCGTTATTTCGAGTTTATACAAAACAACTGAATTATACAAATATACCCGTGAATTTTACAAACGAGACAACTTAAATAGTAGCTACAACCAGTAAATATGCAAACTATAGCTATGGAGCATAATTAAATTTATTATAGTGACTATTTGCGAAAATTCCCCAAATTAATACTTAGTTAATTAATAACCTCCTTAAGATAATATTTTCTTCCGGTCTTGGGCCAATGGGGAAAATCACCCATTTCGATAAGATAATAAGATAATATAATTTCATAAGACTCCTATATAAATATGTGGTCCCATTGATATTCTAATTTAATAATTCTTTAAAAGTACAAATATATCTAAGACAATTTAGTGAAATATGATTCTATTGTGTTCTATTTTTTTGTTAAAATTTAAATTTAGTTGAAGTTCATCTCTAACTTTTCTTATTGCATCCAAAAGTTTTGGTGTTGTGTTTTCGAACTGCACCATAAAATTGTGAAGAATTCTAAATGCGATAAGTGCTTCCTTACGCGTAAGTGGTTCAAAAAATATTGTATCATCTTCAACTTTATCATCAACATTACTTTTTACAATGGTATCCACAATTTCTTCTAAGGTTTGAAAATCCCTGAACATGTATCATTTTTTAACTCATCCAACAGGTTATTAACATTTATTTTATTGCAGTAACCGAGGTCATTAATAATGACATCAAGTTCATGAATGACGTTTTCACAAGTGAGTTCATTTAATATCTCTGAGATTTTATCCTCGAATGAATTTTGCGGTGTCAAATACTCTTTAAATTAATAAATAATAACTCATCGATTAAATAGTATATTTATAAAATAATAATATTTCATAATCCACATATATTAATTTAGTGCGATTTTACTGTAACTTGATGTACTTTGTGCTTTAATGCATTCGTGTATTCTTTCAATTTTTTGTCAAGTAGCAATGCAATAATTACATTAAATACTCTTTATAAAATTCCTTCTGCATTTTTAAATGCCATTAATTTGAATGATAGGTTGAGCAAATGAAGATTTGTTTTTCTGAAAAAAAATACAAAGCGATATTTTTTGTTCTAAGTTGTTTACCAGATAAATTAGAGGAATCTATATATTATTTTATGTTTTATAAAGGATGAAATAACTAAAAAAACAATAACTAAATCTTGTATAAATAAGTAAATTTTCTCATGATCAATCCAAGCATTATTTATCCCTAATGACCTGTAATTTTGTGATATTTTCTAATATGTATTTTTGTAAAAGAAAACAAATCTTAATGAATTTAATTAGTGTGTGAAACTTGACTTGTCATAAATCCTAATGAACCATCATGATTTATGGCAAAATTTTAAGAAATTTCTAAATATTTAATTGCAAATCTTAACAAATCACCAGAATTTGACCACAAAATTATGATAGATTGTCATAATTTATTGTGCAAAACTATGACTAAAAGCTATTTTTGCACATTTTATTTTAATAGGATCAAATATTAAATATTAATTGTAAATTAGTTGGAAAAAAAGTTCATTTTAAAAAAGGAAAAAATACACAAATTAGACTCAATTGTGAAACTATTTTAATTAAATTGGATCCAATCCAAATTGGAAAAACTACAAAAAGTAGCAAACTACAATACATATTAAAAGCATATATCTATAGTATACTTTATTTATTTTTTATGGATATATTTAATCATTAAATAGCAAATATAATTCTAAAAACCTAATTAAGTTTTTTCAACCCCCTTTTATACTTCAAAGTTTCTCTCTTTCAATCTATCCCCCAATCACCGTCTCTTTCCCCCAAATTTCCTCACAATTAATGATCCTTGGCATAATTTCATGAGCTATTTTGTGATTCAAATTCATCAAATATCTTCTAATTCCATTTTTTTCTCTTTTTCATCGAAGGTTATAGTTGTTTATACGTTTCATCTATCTTTATAGGGTTTTGGTTGAAGGTTTTTTTTCACCATTACAATGACGGAAGTTAGTACTCCGAAGAGGATCGCAAGAGGTACACATTTTTTGATAAATTATTGAAAGAAGTACCTTCGTTTAATTTGTGTATCACTCAAGAGCAAGTCAAAATTTCAGGCTCTATTATTGCAATAGAGATCGAGAAGCGAACAAAGATTCGTAATGACATATTGATGGGTTATACACCTGTATAATTGTATTGTTTTAGTTTTGTCATATTGTTAGGTGGTACATGATACATTAATACTTATATTGTTCAAGTAAATATATGAGTTCATTGTATTCAAAGTATGTTAGTCAATTGTTGTATTCATATGAATATTATATAATTTGAACAGGAGGAAGAAATTGTTAATTTTAATACTTTTCAAATTTTTATGCAGTAGAATACTTATACAATGAGATACTTCTATTGTATTAGGTGTCATTAATGTCACTTGTATTGAATTATTAACAAAAATTTAAAATGTGGATATATTGAGTCCGTTGTATCCAATGTATGTTAGTGAATTGTTGTATTCTTATGCATACATATCATTTGTATATCTATACTATTCATGTGTGTATTCAATAGTCGTATTAACATGCTAAATATACACACAATGTATTTACCGTATGCATTAAATCAAATTTTATGTTTTAAATCAGATTTTGAGTTTGTTGTATTTCAATTTTATTATTAAATAGATAAGAATACAAGAGTATATGCTCTGAATATGTCATTATTTCTTGTTAATTTGATAATGGAATATTGAGAGTTTAAAGGACGTAATTAAAGGCCAGACAATTGTGATAACAAAAAATCCCTTATTTAGTGCATTATATTTAAAAATGTATCATGGTATTTTAAAAAATAATAATCTATAAATACTTTGAATACAACGAGATTTAGACATAAACTATAGCTATTTGGGTAAATATAATACTTATAACTATTCTTTCCTTTTTTGATTAAAAAGGTAGCTATTGTAATCTAATAACGCTAAAACTATAGTCATTTTTGTAAGTTGCTCAAATTATTTATCCTTAATGGATCCATGACCCAAATTATTTACCCACTTACCCCACTTTTCTACTTTCTTATTTTGCGCATAACGTCGTCATCACTACTATGAATTAATCCTTTGTGATACTCTGTCGGTATATTGATACCATATCAGTATCATATAGGACTGAGCTTAATCCTCGGTGATACTCCGTCGGTATATTGATACCCTAGATTGAGCTCTCTTTTTAAGAAATAAATAAGACACAATTAAGAGAAAATTATTAAAGTCACAATCTTACTTATTAAACTCTAAATTAGTAGAGAACATATTCTTTGTGATACTCCGTCGGTATATTGATACCATATCTGTATCATATAGTACTGAGTTTAATCCTCTATGATACTCCGTCAATATATTGATACCCTATCAGTATCATATATGATTGAACTCTTTTTTTAAGAAATAAATAAGAAATAATTAAGAGAAAAATTATTAAAGTCACAATCTTATTTATTAAACTCTAAATTAGTAGAAAAAATATTTAATATATATTTTTTCTCTTTTCCTCTTTTTGCAAATTTTAAAAAAATTGTATCTAAATTTGGACTCTTTCTAAACCGTTTTTAAATTAAAATATTAAAGAATTGAAACATACCTCAATGATACCATGACAATATGTAGATATACCGTAATGGTATCATAGATGATTGAGTAATCTCATAGGAGGGCTGAAGCAAACCTCACTGAGAACACTGCTCAGTTACTCATTGATACCACCAAAGTATATTAAACTTTGTTGGTATCAAGGAGGAAGAAGTAGTCCTTCGAGGAAGAAGTAGTCTTCAGTTACTCTTTGATACCATCAGAGCATATTCGTATATTGTGATGCTATTAGAGAGGAAAAAAAGGATGAGCGCTGACATCAACGTGATGTCAGTGGTGCAAATTATATGCCATTTTAAAATAAAAAAAAAGCTATAAAAGTAATGAGACATCTAAGTATAAATATTTGGAAAAATTACCTAACTACACATTTTTTCTTACCCTATTTTTTATTATTCCCTATCATTTAAAAAAAATAAATACAAAAATCCCTCTATTTTCTCAAACTCTCTCCTTTCCAGATACATAACTTTCAATCTTCCAACTCCACTGTTTCCCCCCCTTTTTCATGCCTATAATCACTCCACTATATCACCAGTTACCTTTATCACTCATTTATTTTGAATTTTAAATATTTTCTCTCTCCAGCTAATGATTTAAAGTTAATCAAGAGGTAATTCTTTATTTTTTTTCTTTCAAGTTCCTTTTTTTTTACAGGAAAATCATGTGAATATTGGGGTAGCTTTTCATACACAAAGACAAGTATTTTACTATTAGAGAGATGATTAGAATGTAGACTCAATAAACCACCTATATATGGACATGACAAAACAAACGTGGAGAAAATTAGGACAAAAACAAATCATAAAAAGTGTCACTTATATATATGGGTATGTATCATATGTTTGTTATGTATGTGCAGCACTATTTTATAGCAAAATCATTGTTTATCATATTCATAATTTATTTTGTATATGATACATAGCTACGTCAAATTATACGGGCATGATACATAAATACTAATTTATACTAAATGTACCGATCTCAAACCAAACAACTTATGGGAAACAATTACATGTTTAATGTATCCCGTAACAATACAATTAAAACGAGATACATAAATAGTAATGTATCATGCACTAATTTTTTAGATATGATACGTAAATTCAATTTTATACTAAATGTATCAATTACATAGCAACTACCACATGGTAATGTATCAATCTCAAATCTAACATCTTATGGGCAACAATTACTTATTTAATGTATCTAGTATAAATACAATACTTATCAATTTAAACGAAATACATAAATAGTAATGTATCATGCACTAATTTTTTAGATATGATACGTAAATTTAAATTTATACTAAATGTATCGATTACGTAGCAACTACAACACGGTAATGCATCGATCTCAAATCTAACATGACAATTACCACACAGTAATATATCGATCTCAAATCTAACATCTTATGGGCAACAATTACTTATTTAATGTATCTAGTATAAATACAATACTTATCAATTTAAACGAAATACATAAATAGTAATGTATCATGCACTAATTTTTTAGATATGATACGTAAATT
>NW_006239365.1:419294-438489 GCF_000226075.1 Solanum tuberosum
TCTCTCGCTCGCTTTATACAACACAAATTATACATTGTAATTTGTATAATTTGTGTTTGAATCAAAATTGAAAGGATCTTCGATGAACTGGGAGAAGAAAAAATCTTGAATCTCAATTTTTTTTGACAATCTTGAATCAAAATTGAAAGGATCTTCGATGAACTTGAAGATTCAAAAGGAAATCATTTGTCCAACAACAATTCCATCACTTTTGTATCCTTCCTAACTCACCTCGCTTACCCAAAATTTCGACAAAAGTTTTTAAATCAAATCTGAAAGATTTCTTCGTTGATGGGGGAAGCAATTTGAAATTTTGAATTTCTTTGTTCTGATAGGATTTGCCTCTGTATGATTGAGAGTAAGAAGAAGCGTAAGCGTAATTTATGAGATTTAATTAATTTTTAGATTTTATTCCCTTTTTTGCGCAACATAAAGATTCTTTTTGTATTAGAATTAATTTATCTGGATGGTGAATTAATGTATTCGAATAGTGACTTATGTATCCGAAAGGTACAAATTTTAAGGGATTATTGTAATTAGAAAAAAAGTAGGGATAAGATGTAATTTACTCTTTACATTATGAAATTTAGGTAAGTTATTACTTTTTTGGGGTATAAGTGTTCTTTCCCCTTTTAAAAATAGTTATTGGGCCCGTGGCATGGGCTTAGCGCCACTAATTTTTTGACAAAATTGTATGAAATAACAAACTATTAATTCAAATTAAATGCTATAGCCATAGTTTATTTTAATTGTAATTCGCAGCAACCATCCCTTTTTTTGCCATTTGATTCGATATACAATTAGCCATTTTCGGTATACAATTATCCATTTTATACATTTTGGTATAAAATGCATTTGTGTTTGTGTAAAGCGAAAGAAAAGTGTTTATACAAATACAAATACATATATTTTCGTCCTATACACTTATAATTATACAAATACAAATTTTATTATACAAATTACAATGTATAAATGAATTTATACAAAACTGAACAACTTGTATAAAATCGTATGTTTGTAGCGAATTATACAAATAAAAAGCCCCATAGCAAACATAAAATTTGCTATGGAGCGCAATTAGGCAACCTATAGCTATAACATACAAATCTAATTTTTATGTTTGTTATACATGAAAGTTGCTCTAATTTTTTCAGTAGAAACTTACGTGGAAATGGTAATGGTACCAAATCAATATTAATTTATTATAATTCTGTAATAAGTAAATATAAAAAACACAACTAATTAATCATAAAGAAATGATAAATTTTATATATTAAAGAGACATATACAGCTAAAAACGACTAACAGCTCACCACATTCCATCCCAACTCACAGTATTTTGCTAGACTATATATAATTTTCTTAATTTTTTTCTTTTTTACATATCAAACACTAAAAAATAAATAAAGAAATACTGTTCTTTCCTCAAACATAACCAAATTATGTTTCAAATACACTATGCCTCAAACTGCAACTTACACTTATGATGATTATTATGAAAGACGAGTATACATTCTATCTCTCTCTCTTTCCTTTTAAACTTTTTTCTTAACTATTTTTGTCTTCATTTGTCAAAGCAAAGCAAAGAAATTTATAAGATATTCAAATGATAGTGTAGGGACTGATAAGATGAGTGACATTAGATTAGCCAAAGTATTTCTCTATTATACGAGTATATATTAGTCGAAGCTGAACAAACTATGATTACCGATTTTTCCATATCGTAGAATACCAAAACCAAACTTCAAAATATCAAATCATATTGAATTAAATTTATATGGTAATAATATAATATTTTAAAAATCAAATACCAAAATTATGATAACGAAACTTTCAAATACGGTAGCATACAATATTATGCCCACCTCTAGTGCGTTTGTATTCATAGAAAATTTTGAAAAAAACTTATGGGCATAGATATAGCAGAAGAAGAATTAATAAAGAGACAAATACTATCACTCTCCACCACCTGTTATTAATTATTATGGTGAATGAAAAGGACTAGACTTGTGAGTATTTTGTTAGTAAGCAGTTATCACTGTCACCACCTGTTACGTACGTTGTCAATGGACCACTTTCCCCCCCTAACTCTATCATACCCATTTTAAATAGTGGCGTATGTAAGATTTTCTGTATAAATAATATCGACATTTAAGTAAGTGAATAAATGAATAATCACTGTAACGATATCAAATTTTAGAAAAATACACTTTAAAAATATTACTACTAAATACTTTTTTTTAATTTTTATATAAGGTATTAACCAATTACTCAAAAAACTCATCATCCATTTGATTATATGAGTTGGGCTCAATTAACTAGATAATAATTATGTGGAAAGCATCCATCTCACAAGATAAAAAAAAATTCATGACTTACACCTATGTTGGATTTGTCCCACGTCACTAAAATAATGAGCCTCAAATACTTATTGAGATTACAATCACTCTTGCAACCTAAAAACTAACTCTAATCTTTATCTCGACAATCTACATAAACTGTTGAACCCTATTCAAGTTATCCCTAATTTGAAATTCATAGTATATAAGGGATTTGTTTCTTAAACAATGCTTCTAGAAAAACAGTAAGGTACAACTTAATTCAACTTCCTAATACATAATGACTAGAAAGAAGATTGTAAGACATATGACTATGAAACAAATTCTTCAATCTAGTTTGTATCAGGTTGCACTTGAATAGCCAGTCAGAAGATTATAAATTTGTTTTTTTTTCTCTCAGTATAAGTCTGTGAGTTTCTTTTGGAGGACCTATATACATATATTCTCTTGTTGTGCTTCCCATTTCAACATGAACTTGTAACAATTCGTTAGGTCATTTTGAAAACTAGACCTACTTTTTTCATAAAAAACATCTCTTTGTAAATTTTAAATGAGAATTTGAATTATTCATTTAACTACAGTTCATTTAACTACAGTTATTTAGTTGACGGGTTATTAAATGATTAATTTTTATTAGTTGATGGTTAATGAACCAAGTCCATAATTTATTTAATACCCTAAGCCCATGTGTAGGATGAAGTTAGTGGAATTTAAAATTTATTTATTTATTAGTTCATAATTATTTGTCCTAAATAATTAAAAGACTAGGTGAGAAGACTTACCGTGCGGCGAACTACGAAGCATAGACTTGATATTTTTCAAGTAAAAACCTATCTAATATTCCTTTCTTATTCGTATATATTAGTATAAAGGAGTATGAACATTAATTATTATTAAAGGGATAAAGAGGAAAAAATTGATGTAATATTAGCAAGTTAGGGTTAGATATTGCTGCTGCAATGTGATAGTGGGGGAGATTAGAAAAATGGTAGTATAAGGAAGTTACTGGTTTTGTAACTTCATTAAATTGATTTCCGTTTCTTTTTTTTTTCCCTTCTTTTGATTATCGTATAAAAGTTCAAGTTTTGATAATAATTGGTATATGTAATTAAATATTATGTGTATTATATTTTATGAATACCATTAGATTTGTAATATTTGGAGGAATAAAAACTTAATCCTAACCATGAAATTTAGGAAATACAAGAGTTGACATATTAGTTAACATCAAAATTCAGGAAATTGATTATAGATTTGAGTGAGTGTTTGAGTCTAGTTAGACATATAGTAATATGAGTGTCTATAGACTCGTTTACTTATGAATTATGCATAGTTGATAGATTGAAAATGTTCTGAGGCACTGAAGAAAGAAAAACATTGGTAAATTAGTTTGTTTGACTTTGGTTCTTCGGTGGAGGTAGGTTATGATTTGTTCTATTTGATAGAGAGACTCTCAATAGAGATTGCTAGTCATTGAGTAATGTTGTGAAATATCCTATGTACGTAATTGTTGTGATTTGGATGATTTACATGTTGTTGTGATTGGTCTGTAATTCCAAGATTGCAAAATTCATAATCTTGAACTTGCTCTATTAAAGTGATGTCTTCAATAAATAAGACTCGATGAAATATTTTCAATGAAGTGGAAAGTGATGAAAAAGAATGACGAATTAACTATATTGTTGAATCGGGTGCCATGATCCGGCACGATATATTTGGATCGGGTGCCACGAGCTGACACGATATTATTGGATTAGGTGTCACGTTCAGGCACGGTAACATTAAAAAACATATTAAAATAACTTAATATATTCATTCTCAAAGAATCCATTTACCAAAAAAGCGTGGAGTAGAGGCCTGAGTCCTCATCTGTGTTCTTGATATTGTTGACTAATTACGTACTTGCTTCAAGATAAGACAACACTGCTTAATTTTGAAATACAGAGAGGTGGTGGACCAAGAAGAAAGAAAGTATAAACCTCTTGTGCTCTTCGATTAACCGATGACCACCAAACCCTAGTTTAATGCCCAACCTGACCGTCGGCCACCCACCCATAGTGGTTGGTCAGCATCTCTCTAACCAACTTCCCTCCCTTGGTGAGCACTGATACCAATGATGAATCCAAAAAGACCCTAATTTTATTCTTACTTCTGCATTTTCCCTTGTAGTGGGTTGATTAGATTGACCTGTCCTGGTGGGATAAGACATGTGTCATCATGTTTGATTTTTGGGTCGTGATACTAGTTATAGAAAAAATGAATAGTATTAATCTTCTTTTGAAGATATGAAAGTTATAATTGAAACTGTAAGGTAGTGACTGAGAGAAATTATACTATATATGATTAATAATCATTTACAAATTGTGTAATAATTAGTTGAATTCCAATAATCTTTTATCATGAACTCCCTAATTGAGTTTTTCTCTCTTCATTTAAAAGAGATACGTTTTGTATTTTATCCATGAAATATAATAACTCAGCCTTATAAGAAGTGAATCAAAACTAAGAGGCCAAACATTTTCAAATCTTTGTTTGTGGTGCTTTGGGGGTGGGGTGGAGTTGTAAGCGCTCATGGTGAAAGTATAGTGTTTAAAGTTTTTTCATGAATTATGGCATCACAAATCAAATATAAATTTTAGATATATACTATTTTTAAAGAAATTTGGTCAACTTTTATATTTTCCGACAAACTTTAATTATAAGAATTTGATATATTTTTTATGCCATAGATATCCAAATGTTCTGTTGTATGTTCATACAATAACACAATAACTAGAAAGTTTATTATTAATTTACCATATTTATCATGCAGTGTTTTTGATTTGTTAGAATTAATGTTTATATTAGATCGTCTTATATTTAGTTTAAGACATTGATTAATAACTATGCCTTTTATAGTATTTTATTAATAATTAATTAAAACTATAAGTGAAATATGACGGAAATTATGGTAATCTCCACTAGAAACAAATATTCATTATAAATTTGTGAAAGATGTAACTCATTTCACTTTTTTCCATTTCAAACTTTCTTGTGAAAGGTATGAGTGTTTTTATTTTAATATCCTCCTCTCTTTTTATGAACCGTAGAAATACAATAATTTATCTATGTACACACACATTGGTTTATATAGATCTTTCCTCTTAAAATCATCGAAATTAATTATTTATTCGTGATTTTTTATCAGGCCATCAAAATTCATTTAGAAAATGAGTTTATCCATGGATACAAGCAACAATGTTCAAGGTAAATTCTTCAACACTAGCTTTTAAAATTATTGTAGGCTTCATTTTTTATATTATAAAATTCTTATAATTAGTTATGGAACTGGTGTTATGATTTCATTATGTTGTATTGTATTCTAATTTATTAATTATAAAATCTTGAAAATTATTTAACTATTTTATTTTAAAAAAAACATATGTCTAACAAAATTTGGTCAACTAGGTGAGATTGCAGTTCTAAGGGTTTAAGATTTCTTGATAGGTGATGATAATAGTCTTCTTCCCCTTTTAAATGAGAATGAATCTTCACATCTTAAATCGTCCACCAAAAGTTATTATATAGAGATGAGTAAATTTTAATCAAATCATGTAATTCAACTCTTTGGATTTGAAAAATGATACCCTCTTCACTCTTTGAATGATAAGGAACCCTTGGATCTTAAATTCAAATGTTATTGTATAGAAAAAATAAAATTTAATTTAACGATCTTAATATTTTGAGATAAGAAAAATAATACTTTTTAGAATTAGCAAATCAGATGGTTTTACAAAAATTTAAATATCATATCACCTATAGCTATGTAACATTCAAAGTTATGCTTTTTATATTCAAAATAATCATCAATATAAGATTTTTAAAAATAATTTGATTAATTTCTAAGAATAATGTGAAAACAAAATAAACGTTTTCCAAAAAATAATGTGAACAAAAAATAAATGTGTTGCACAAAATTGACTAGTTAAGAAGAATCTAACATTAGCAAGAAATTTTAAATTATTCAAAAAGTATATATGTTACAATTCATACTAATAGTAATTGAGACAACTTATATGCATTAATAAGAATATATATATACTTTTCAATTCATTTTTTTCTATTGATTATTTATGATCAAGAGGTTTATTACGACTAAAATCTTATTCACATTTAATATTTATAATAAATTAAAATGATTATTAATTTTCAAACCCAAAATATTAAGGGGATTAAATGAAATCAATATACTTTATATAAAAAGCAATACAACAATATTTATGCGTGATATTCCACAATAATATTTTTAACATAAGACATCCTCCATGACAATCATATATTAATCAAGAACTAAAATAAAAAAATATAAAATAAAAGGAGCTCCTTATATGTTTTTCTTTCATTTTCATATATGCAGTTTTATTATTGAAGATTTTTGTTCATCTTGTATATCGTCATAGGCAATAGTAAACTATATGATACAGTCATTGTTTTGTTTTTTTTAATTGAGGTTTGATCAATGTTTACCCCCCTCTCCTTTTTGTACTAAATAATTAGATGCATGTACAATGACATGATGAATTTGATCTAAAACTGATTAAAATATATTCTAATTTGTAGTTTTTCACGAATTACTGTGGTCAAGGCTTCTTATGTTTTTTTATTTCTCGAAACTAGTCAAGTTTTAACATTTTATACAAGTTCTTGACAAACAATCTCATACTGTGAAATAATATAGGCCAAACAATAAAACAATCAATTAATTTGTGCAATTGCTAAATTTGTTAGATTTTTCACTAGATCTTCATTTATTTATCATAAAAACAGTTGTAAAGAGCAAAACAACAAGATTATCGTTTTATATTCTAAAATTGTATAATTAAAGAGTTTAATGTATTTCTAAATATGAAATAACGTGATTGTTTGAAATTTTATGATAACTTATCATTTTTTCAACTTTTATTTTAATGATTTTTAGATTTTATAATCATATCCGACGATTCGTGTAACACCTCGCTAGTTTAAATAACTAGAAAGAGATAGATTTGGAAGGAATTGTTTTTTGAAAGAAAGGAAAAATCTGGAAATTTGTTAAGTTATCTTAAGTTCAAGATTTTGGTCAACTTCAAATGGCCATAACTCCTAGCTCAGGATGAGTTAGGTGTTCTTCTAGACACCATAGGAAATATCTCAGAATTATCTTTTCAACGCCGCCAAATTTGCGCGATTCCAAGTTCGAATGAGTGAGATATGCTCATTTGAAGTTGGGCTATTCAAATTAGGAAAGTCTAAACCGGATATTTTAGTCTTTTCCTTACCCATTTATTTTAATTCATTTTTAACTGTTTATTTAGGGTCTAATCAGAATTAGACCAGTTTAGAAAAGTTTAAGTTCACGCTAGGGCTTGGAGAAAAGAGAAAAGAGAAAAGAGGAGAAAGGAGAAAGGAGAAGAAGAGTCAAGATTCTTCAAAAATGTTCAAGTTTGGTTGTGGATTTCGCCAAGGATTCAATCCTACGAGGTATGTGAGTTCACATAGCATTGAGTTCGTTCACCCATGCGCCAAACATGTTTATTTCAGTATGATTTTCGTTTGAAAAGATTGAGACTTTGATGTTCTTGAGTTGTATTCTTGAATTGCTTTCGTTCTTGAATTTGGGATGAGATTGAGGAGTTCTTGAGAGTTTAAGGTCGATTTTAGAGTTGTGTTGGATTAGATTCTTGTGTACATATGTTGGGTATCTGAATCTAAAGAGGAATTGAGAAAAAGAATCGAATTTAGGCGAATTGGCATTAGAAAACGAAGAAGGAACAAGTCGAGCAAATCTGGGTACTAGGTGCGGACCTGTTCCTCAGGGTTGACAAAATTTTCTCCACGTCACGGAGTGGTCACGGACCGTTCTGCCTCAAAATTTATTTTTGGGACCAAATAATTAAATGCATCTCCGCGTCGCGGACTTGCTTCCAGACAGTGATTTCTTGATCTTTTCTCATGTTTAACTATCTAAAAACACTCCTAAACATCATGAGATCTTTCCTATCACAAATCACAATCCTTGCATCCATAATTCAATTCAAGGAAAGTTAAGAGTCAAGTTAAAAGAAATTCATAAAGTTTTCCAAAAGTCTTTTACAAACGTTTTAACTTGTGTTAAGACTTAAGCTTTGAGTTGAGTAAAGAGTAAGAGTAAAGTTCATTTCTTCAAAGGTTATGCGGGAACTAAGTATTTCCAAGAGTTAAAAATGTTTTCACATTTGAGCAAGAAAGGAGACATCGATTTCTAAGAGAGCTTTTAAGCTAAGTTTTGAGTAATTATCTCAAACCAAAGAAAGAGTTTTGTTTTTTAAAACATATGAGCTGAGTATATTTTGGGAGTAGTAATTGAGCACCAATCTGGGGACGCGAGTTCATGATAACTCAAGTCTCCATAAACCATGTAGCCATCATGGGTAGAAAGGATCATACTTTTTAGATGACTCCTTAGTGCTTTTTAGCATAGACTAGTGGATCCTCTTAGTTAAGGCGTTCTATATGACACAAAGTATAAAAGCTAAGTTTTGAGTAATTATCTCAAACCAAAGAAAGAGTTTGTTTTAAAACATATGAGCTGAGTATATTTTGGGGAGTAGTATTGAGCACCAATCTGGGGACGCGAGTTCATGATAACTCAAGTCTCCATAAACCATGTAGCCATCATGGGTAGAAAGGATCATACTTTTAAGATGACTCCTTAGTGCTTTTTTAGCATAGACTAGTGGATCCACTTAGTTAAGGCGTTCTATATGACACAAAGTATATGACGATTCTAGCAGCGTGGGCAAGACGCTGTATCACCACTCTCATAGCGGTGGTTGTCGGTTAGAGAAACTCCCACAATATTACATTACTTTATTATACGAGTAAGTTGAGTTTTTATTGCATTTCTTTAACAAACTGAGTTGCTTTCTACTGTTTTAAAAGCTTTCTATAAATTCCATGTGTATTGTTGCTTTATATTGAGTTAAGTTATTCATGAGTTGAGTAAAGCCAAGGTAGGTGTCTCTTTCAGATTTCCTTTCAAGCTTATGTTATGTTTAGTATTCCCCTCGCATACTCATACATTCAATGTACTGATGCCATTTGACCTGCATCTTTTAATGATGTAGACACAGGTAACCAGGATCAGCATCCAACGCCTCGTTGATCCAGTTGAGCACTCAGAGTCAGTTGGTGAGCCTCCTTACTTTCCGTAGGACTCATTTTTACATTGCTTTCTAGCATTTCAGTTGTTAGGATGATCGGGGGTCTTGTCCCCACATCCCTCTTTGTTTTAGAGGCTTCATAGACGAGTAGTTATAGTCCTTCAGTCTTGTATTTCAGATGTTTTGCTATGAGACTTGAGTAGCCATTTTGGCTAGTTTGAATGTTTCTTTAAAGACATTCTATGTTTAATTCATAAGTTTCTTGGTTGAGATTATTTCTTATGTTTAAGTCTTCCGCTGAGTAAGTAAGCCATGCCAAGGTTCGCTTGGGGCCAACAATGGTTCTCGAGTGCCAGTCCCGCCCAGGGTGTAGGCTCGGAACGTGACAAACTTGGTATCAGAGCACAAAGTTCAAGAGTCCTAGGGAGTCTATGAAGCCGTGTCTGTAGAGTCCTAGTTATTGGTGTGAAGTGCGCCACATATTTAATTAGGAGGCTGCTACACTTAGGAAATTATCTCACTTCTTTCATATTCATTTCGTGCGTTAGAGTTTATCTCTAAAAAGTTTCTTCTAATTCGTGCTTGCGCGTATTTTTCAAAAATCATGCCTCCACGAAGAGCTGTCAGAGGTCGTCCTGCTAGGCATAATGTTGAGGAGCAAGGGGTACCTAATGCACCTGAAATGCAACCCCAAGGAGAAGTTACCAATGCTGAGTTCAGGGAAGCGATTCGAATGCTAAGCCAAGCTATGACTAACCAGGTTGGGCAACAAAGAGGAGCTAGACAGGAAGTGGCTGATACTTCGAGGATCCGAGAGTTCTTGAGGATGAATCCTCTAAGTTTCACAGTTTCAAGCACTACTGAGGATCCAGAGAGTTTTGCTGAGGAACAAAAGAAGGTATTTGAGGTTATGCACGTTGCCGATGCTGAGCAAGTGGAACTAGATGCATATCAACTGAAGAATATTGCTAGGACTTGGTTTGACCAGTGTAAGAAGTGTAGAGCTGAGGGAGCACCACCTGCGAGTTGGGCTTGTTTTGAGGAGGCTTTCTTGGGGTGTTTGTTCCCATCGAGAACTGAGAGAGGCCAAGGTACGAGAGTTTCTCACTCTTAAGCAAGATTTACTAAGTGTTCATGAGTATGGGTTGAAGTTCACCCAACTATTATGCTCCGGAGATGGTTGCGGATATGAGGAGTAGAATGAGTTTTTTTGCCGCTGGGCTGTCTCGTCTGTCGAGTAAGGAAGGTAAGGCTGCAATGCTAATAGGTGACATGGATATAGCAAGGTTGACGGTCTATGTGCAGCAGGTTGAGGAGGAAAAACTGAGGGATAGGGAGGAATTCATAAATAAGAAGGCTAAGACGTCAGGGAAAGTCCGAGCAGCAAATAATGTGAACCGGTCTACTTTCCAACAAAAGCAAAAGGGACCTGCTTTATCATCTGCTAGTGCACTTGCACCCAGAAACAAATGTGAGTACAATAGTCAAAATTCATAGCACTTCAGGGCTAGACCTGCCCAATATCAGGGTAGTGTGGCACAAGGAGGTAACTGGGCTCCTGCATGTGCTAAGTGTGGTAGAACCCACCTAGGTAAGTGTCACGATGGCTCCACATGTTTTTCCAAGTATGGACAAGAGGATCACTTCATGAAAGAATGCCCCAAGACTCGGCAAGGTAATGGAAATTAGGGCAATATAGCCCAATCTCCATCAGTTGCTCCACCAGACAGGGCTGCACCTAGAGGAGGTACTTCCGGCACTAGCGGAGGAGTAAACCGCCTTTATGCGATCACTAGTCGTCAAGAGCAAGAGAATTCTCCAGATGTTGTCACCGGTATGATCAAAGTCTTTACTCTTGATGTTTATGCTTTGCTAGACCTAGGAGCAAGTTTATCTTTTGTGACTCCTTATGTTGAAATAATTTTGATGTTTTTCTTGAGAAACTTTGTGAACCCTTTTGTGTTTCTACACCTGTTAGGGAGTCGATTCTAGCTGAGCGAGTATATTGTGATTGTGTGTCATTTCCATCAATCACAAGAACACCATGGTTGATTTAGTTGAGTTAGACATGGTAGATTTCGATGTCATTCTTGGTATGGACTGGTGTCACGACCCAGACCGTCGTGATTGACACCCACACTAACCCTCCGGTGGGAGAACCATTACTACAACCCAAACTAACAAATTTTATGAAAACTAAGACATTTAAAGATACGGAAGCAGGTTTAAATGAATATAAAAATGGAGTCCCCGTAAACTCCAAAGGTTTAAACAATTAACTAACCAATTAATGTGGAAATTCAACCCTTAGAACCTGAAAGTCATTGTACCAAAACTCTACTAACGACAAGTCTAAGAACAAGGGGTACAACCCCAAAACTAAGCAAACACCTTAAATAGATAGTCTGAGTCCGAAAAGAGTGGACTTAAATAGGAAAGATCCATGGCAGCCTGAAAGAATTGGCTCACCCTTGAATCTGATCATGCTCAACAGTCACCTAGCTGAGGTCTATCAATAGCCGCATGAAGATGCCCTGTACTCAACAAAGAACAACTAAGTGTAGTATCAGTACACAACCACAGTGTACTGGTAGGATCACGCGGCTATCCCAATAAGTGAAACACATACAAGTAACTACAGTCATTATAAAACAGGCATATACCGAACATATACAATATTAGTCAACTATTACGAACAACAAACATTTTCACGATTCTCACATATCACAGTTATATCAATTTAGAGCAACATACAGTCTTCCAATATCAATCATCATTAGATATGAATGAAATCTTCACAAGAAGATACACAACACAATTCAATGGTCCTCTCACGGAACCCAATTCAATGGTCCTCTCATGGAATCCACACCTAAACTGTTAGCATACCGGAACGTGGTATCCGATCCAATGTTTATGCCGGAACGTGGCAACCGATCCCATATTTATGCCAAAACGTGGCAACCGATCCCATGTTTATGTCGGAACATGGCAACTGATCCAAGTTAGTGTGTCGAAATGCAACACCCGATCCATTCAACAAACCACAATCATAATGTATATTCTCACAATCATACAACAAGAGGTGATTCATGGCATACAATTATTCAACTATCCTCATCCACAAGTAATGCGATCAATAGTGCAACATTCACATACATACACATATTATAATGAAGCAATTACAAACATATATCACACCAACTTGAAATCACAACCATCATCTACCTCGAGTCCAAGCTTGAATCCCCTAAGGCACTTGAATCTTCTCTTTCCGAAGTCTTCCTGCTTGTTCGTGGTCTAAAAACAACATTTTATACGCAAGGATCAACAATCAAATGTCTAATTATCCAGATTATAACGAACCCAATAACCTTAGACCAAACCCAAGATCCTAATACCCAATTTAGGGTTTTTTCCCCATCATAAATTACAGATCAAAACCCTACCCCATCGATAATTACCCAAGAAACTAAGTTCTACGGATCGAAACATAGATTCGGGCAGTTAAAATCTTACCTTTATCCTCAAGAATGGTGAAAAATGCTCAAGAACTCATCTGGGGTCGTCTCCTAGCTCTCAAAGTGCAGAATAAAGACGTTTTGGGGTTTGTTTACGACCTTAAGTTGCGTCAGACCAGCCATATCGGTCCTCACCCCGCTACAGCGGCCCCGCCCTGGTGGCAGAAATCCCCCCAGCGGCTTGCACGGAACCAGTGAGCTATTTTAATAATTCCAAGACCCCCATTTCACAACACACCTTTAACCAACAACGCTCAGAAAATACTGTTCACGCTAAGATCGATTTCGGGAGTTCTACTCACCCGAATTCAATTCCGTAAAATCGTACAAATTTCTTGACGCCTTAGATATCTACTCATGTGATCAAAATCATAATTAGATCACCCAATTGCTACCAGATTTTCCAGACCTTACTGGCTCCGATTCGTCCAAATCTAGACTAGGCTAGGAATCCCAAGTTACTACCAAAAAGTTTTCTGACCCAATTCTTTCCCCATTGGCTTTTCTCTAACGACGAAGTCAGGTTGTTACAATAGATACCAATTTACCCATCACTCGTCTCCGAGTGATCAACTAGGAAAGACTGGCTGAAGTAAGGGTAGAGTAGTATCTCAAACGTCGAATTACTGGGGATACTTGTCTCGCATGTCCTTAGCTTCCGGACATCGAGATCAAGAATTTCAAACCGGTTTTTCCTCACACCGAAGGTCTTGTTTAACAACACTGAGTCTTACCTTATGATAGGGGTGTTCACAGTTTGGGTAAAAATCGATTCAAACTGAAAAACCGAACCAAATCGTTAAAATAAAACTGATTTTATTTGGGTTTGGTTAGGTTTGGTTTTATATTTTTCAAAACCGATAGTATTTGGTTTGGTTATGGTTTTATTCGAAATAATCAAAGAAAATAAACCGAACCAAACCGATGAATTATATACATATATTTAATTAATATACATACTTAATATATTGTTTTTATAAACAATTTTAAAGATCTTATACATATTTTCATTAAAATTTCTTTATAATTTACTTATTGAAAGGAAAAATGTCCAAGTTGAAACATTTATCTTATTGATTTCATGTATTTGATTGTCTATGACAATTCTTTGTGGGACTGAAAATGTTATTGTCTCTTCCTTCTAGTCCAATATAGTGAATTTTAAAGCTTTATTGATAGTAAATTTAGTGATCTAAAGTTCAATAATTCAAGTCATTCTAACTATTTTTCGTTTTTGAATGGATTGTTGTCACTTTTCTAACATTTTGAATGAATTGTTTCTTTTATTTTTGTGTATGATTAATAACCGAATAACCAAACCAAACCAAATTGAAACTGATAACCACCAAAACCGATAAATGTATATTATATTTGATTTGGTTTGGTTTTGATAATTTTAAAACCGATTAAGTTGGTTTGGTTTTGGTTTTGACCAATAACCGATCCAAACCGACCTGTGAACATCACTACCTTATGATATAATCTTCGCTCCCAAACCAACCAATGGGATACCTACACATCCTCCCATACAATGTCTCAATGAAGTCATCACAATACTCGAGTGATAATTATTGTTATATGCACACTTAACTAACAACAAATGCTATTCTCAATAACCGCCAAGGTTGATCGTACACACGTCTGCAACATGTTATCAAGGCCTTGACGCAATCATTGAGACGAATCCTTTATCACTTAAGTATGATAAAATTTCAAATCAATACTCGCTACAATTAGAAGTGAACCTGAATCAACCAACACACACTCATAATACTCAAACAATCATAGTTCTTATCAACATATCCTTCTCACAACATAAATTTCCATAAGCTTAAGCTACCAAAATTTGGCCTTTAGACATCAGATACTTATTTAGGGATATGTCCAAACATACAACCCCTCCAATAACACTATCGAAACAAATGCTATTCTCAATAACCGCCAAGGTTGATCGTACACACGTCTGCAACATGTTATCAAGGCCTTGACGCAATCATTGAGACGAATCCTTTATCACTTAAGTATGATAAAATTTCAAATCAATACTCGCTACAATTAGAAGTGAACCTGAATCAACCAACACACACTCATAATACTCAAACAATCATAGTTCTTATCAACATATCCTTCTCACAACATAAATTTCCATAAGCTTAAGCTACCAAAATTTGGCCTTTAGACATCAGATACTTATTTAGGGATATGTCCAAACATACAACCCCTCCAATAACACTATCGAAATGCTAGATTTAGTAATTGTAGATTACCTCCTAAGAACAGTAGAATTGGACCCAATGATCCCCACATTCAACCACACATAATCGATACATGACTTCGACGACTAGAGGAATATTAAGATTACCGGACAACCACAAATACGCATGGTAGCTCTTCTGTAAATTCTCATAAGCAAGGTGGAACATGTAGAACCACTAAAATACTTTTAACAACTCCAAGACAACACCAATTATGTCATTCAAAATAACCAAATCTTCCCAATCTCCCATTCAACCAAGAGAACATCGCAGGATTTGGTATCCCTGATCCACCACTAGGGATCCACCCACAAAAGTGAAAACACACTAGAGCATAGCTAGTGAATCATACTCACAACACTAACAACCATCATAAACACTCCGACCTTTTACCTTATTATAAACCAACACTTTTAAAAATGAAACCTTTGTTAGGTACTTAACAATCAATAGTAGTAAACTTACGACTCAACCCAAGTGTAAGATCTTTCACATTCTCAATACGGATACAATTGATCATTCTTCACCTTGCCAATTCATACCTTGACAAAATATATCACCACGAATGTAGACTTATAATGAAAACTTTGAATTGTAACCTCAACTGTATAACGCAATCCCCTTATCTATCAACATTAGCTTATACCTTGAAGATTTTTATGAAATCCTGGATCTTCGCTTATCATTGATCGCATCTCCATCGATCTTACAATATCTTTTCGCTAAAATTTCAATCACACTCATTACTAGACTCAAAACAAAACAAGCACTTATCATCACACTCGAGCTAATGTATGTACACTCTTTTCTTAAGTCCTTTCCAATAGTTTTTATCCAATTTGAGGGACTTGTGACACTATTACCATAGCCACAACAAAACAAATGAAATCACGCGTCTCTGAACCCAATTATCTACCCCCTGAAGATACCTCTTTAGCCTTCAAAATCAAATAAAATATTCTTTCTCTCGCCTCTCTCTAAAGGTTGTATTACATTCCACTATATTTTCCTTCATTATAACTCTAGCTCTTTTAAATTTGGTTTGAGTGGTGTCCCACCATCTCTTAAAACTTTCCATACAACCACGTTACTCACCAAATATTAGAAAACCACAACCTTAGGTACTTGCAAGTTGTAATTACTATACAAAATTTGCTTAATCAACAATCTTATTATATATTTGCATCCCATCACAATCCACCACAAACTCTTATTACCATTATGCTCAGTCAGCCCTGACTATCGCTACAAACTTTAATTTGTCACGACCTTCAAACTCAGGTATACTCAATGGGACCTTCTTTATCCATAAGCTTGTCATTTCGGTATTAATCCACTCCATTATGGCTCAAGATAAAATCACCAGTCCTCATACTACCCTCCCTCTTCATAACAACAAGACATGAGCACCCTACATGGAAACACTAGGACGATAAAACCTTTATCAAGAAGCTCTGGGATTTGAGGTTTAACCTCTCTCAATTCTGCTAGAGCCATGCGATAAGGGGGAGTGCCAGTTTCCAAATCAATGCCGAAATCTATATCTCTATCCGGAGGCATACCAGACAAATCAGTAGAAAATACTCCTCTAAATTCAGACACTATAGGAATAGACTCAATTGAGGGAGACTCGACCCCAACATCCGGAATATGTGCTAAATATGCCAAACAACCCTGTCCTACTAGATTCCTAGCTCAAATGGAGGATATGATCTTAGCTAGCTTAGGATTGTACACCCCTTCCCACTCTAATATTTCCTACCGGGGATCTCTAGAGTTACCAACTTAGTATTACATTTAAGCCTGGTATAATAGGGGGACAACCAAGTCATGCCTAAGATTATATCAAGTCAATCATATCCAGCATAACCAAATCAACCCAAATCTGAAAATCCATAACTACAATAGGACAACACGATACACATGGGTGACTATGAATGACTCTTTAAATAGGGTAGAAACATGGATGGGGGCATCAAGTATATCATAAACCACATCAAATCCCGAGGCAATTGAACTGACACATACAAATAAGTAGAACCTGGATCAAACAAAACAATAGCCATCCGGGCACAAACAAGAGTAGCTCTTGTGACCACTGCATCACACCATCAAACTCAGTCTTACTCGGAAAAACATAAAACTAAGCCCTGTCCTCTTGACGGGCAACCTCCTTGCCTAGCTGCATTACTCCTCTACCTGCATTACCATTTCCCTGGCCTCCACAATCTCGTTGATTTCCTCCTCATATGCCCAGGTTCTCCACAATTTTAACACACCTTATAACTTATATTCGGTTGCTGAAGACTGAATTAGATCGTGGGGGTTAGTTCGAATTCGATTTGATAACTATAAGGATACTTGGGAAAAAATAGAGGAGACAGGGCTGAGGTTCTGTTTTGCCCTGTCCCACTCTGGCGGGGAATTTCCGCTTTGGCGGCCTCGCGCTGGCGGAAAGATCCCCTCCTTACGGCTCAGACGGAAACAGTACCAAGGCAATACATTTTTCTGGGGTTTTTCTCTTTTTTAAATCTCCTAACGGGTCTCAGATTTACTGAGGAATTTAGGATAATTCTCTAAACTAGGATAATCATTGTCTACCACGAGTTAATCCAACGATACATAATCCAACCCATTCTTATTAATTTAACACCATCACCCACATATCCCCAAGATACACCCAGACACTCACACGGTTATTAATCAAGCGCAAGACACGTCCAGATCTTTCTTACGAATCACATCGTACATCATCTAAACCCTTGCATCGAACTTAGTCGTGACCTTTTTTTCACAACAAGTTCCACGATACTCAACTAGTTACAACTTGCAGATAAATCCAAAATTTTTAATTAGTTCATTCCATAGATGACAATTACTGATCATCTATGCCTTATATGGTCCCTAAGGCCAGATACCAATTGGGACCTTCTCAGTTCCAATTAACTTGCTTGTGTCCCTTCAGTTGGGACTACGACGTCTAGTTCACTTCGTTGAGATACCAATTGGAATCGAGAGATACCAATTGGACTCAACTCATACCACAAGCGACAATAGTAGCTAGCGAGCCCTACAAAACTGCTAATTTCAATCATAGAACTTGGTCGAACCCAATTCTTAATCGCCTCAACCTTTAACTGATGGTAACCAGACCTTAAATCAATCTTAGAGAAAACCGTTGCACCTTGCAATTGGTTAAACATGTTATCTATCCGAGGCAATGGATACTTGTTCTGAATGGGGACTCTATTCAACTGTCAGTAGTCTATGCATATCCTCTCTTGCTAGTGATGGTATTACCACTTTTATTGCTCTAGTTCGGACCATAGAGTGAAGGAAGAAAGATAACAATTTGTATCACCTAGATACCAATTGGATTCAAGTCATAGCACGAAGGAGTAGAAATAAGTGAGTATTTCCTAAATTCCAATAGCCTCTCGAAGAAAAGTACGGACGTCTTCGTACCTTCTGCAAGACTCTACTAGACTCATTTTGGTATAATGAGATCAACGAACCTAGGCTCTGATACCAACTTTGTCACGACCCAGACCGTCGTGATTGGCACCCACACTAAACCTCCGGTGTGAGAACGACTACTGATACGCTCAAATTACACCTCCTTAAAGAAGTATAAGCGATCGTTATCAAGTAAAGAACCCAACTTGTAGGTTGGGATCGATCCCACGAGGAAAATGGTTTAGACTTTACTTTAACCAACAATTATATTCAATTAGTCAAATTATTTCCAGAAACAGGTAATAAAAGGGGGGTTGTGTTTGTGTAAAATAAATAGTAAGAACTTAATAAGTAATCAATAATCAAACTCAACTTTGGTTGTTATCAAGATAAGAGAAATAACTAGGGTATACGTGTTCCCCACAATCTCATAACGCAGCAATCCTAGTAACAACAATCCTTTT